>NW_015632455.1:348628-349188 GCF_001515625.1 Sinocyclocheilus rhinocerous
AGCTCACTTGCTCTGCTCTTTCCTCAAACACTTTGAATAGGAAGGTGACGTAATTTTGGTCTAGAATCGAAGTACTACATGTCTGCCATCTAGTGGTAGGGAATACAAATGAGATATTACACCATATTAGGAACTACAGTCTATTTGATTATGTATGAAGTCTTATCGCAATTTTGCGACTTTGGCACTAAGAGGGTTAAAAGCTGAATATTTCTAAATGAACTCTGTTATTTTGACAGGAAAATACAACAAAGAATATGGTTTACATGTAGCGCGTCGATTCAGCGTGGTATGCAAGACTCTCGCTCTCTCTCTTTGCATGTGTGAGAAACACAGCGCTATCAGCAAAGCGACGGCGAGTCGTGCGCCTTCACACTAGTTTACGGTACGTCAAATACAGGTGCACTGCGTGCTACATGCTGCGCATCCATTGAGTACATGACATTATCCACTGAGCGCATCCAAATAGTACAGATCGCTTGACTGAGAGCGAAACTCTCAAGCGCTCAGTCAGCGTGTATCGAGTGAAAATCTGTGTTGAACGCCTCTCACACACACAC
>NW_015632455.1:350335-357714 GCF_001515625.1 Sinocyclocheilus rhinocerous
TATTAGAACGAGTACATTATTATTTATGGGCTTAAAAACAAGATGCAAACAATCAGAATATTGTACCTGGTGGGGAGTGCCCAATGTAAACATGAAACATATGCCATTACCTATATTGTACTGTGGTACAGTTATGGAGGCCCTTCATAATGCAGAGGTCAACTGCCTGCTCTGCCAATAGTTAGAAATGGCACTATAGTATGCAGTGTTTAATAAACAGCTGTTTTACTAAATTCTGCTGAGGTGAAATTCAGTGCAGTCCTGTATCGTGATACATATCGTATCGTGACATTGCTGGTGATACACAGCCCTAATTTTGATAGCTCTGCCCCATACACAACCCAGGCAACGATTATGGCGGAATGTGCTGTGCCAGCCGGCCGAGGGTATGATGTCATCAATAAGTGAAAGCAATGTGTGTTACTATGGTAATACAGGTCGAATGTGTTTTGGTAGTACTGTGTGTTTTAACGTGCATATATCAATAAATGTATTATTAAAATAAATATTTAAAATAATTTCAAAGTGACCAGAGCAGCATGTTTTTGGATAAATATTTCTGAGACAAAATTGCATGACTGCTCTTGCAAAACTGGGCATTCTACTCTGAGCTTTTTACGTCTTCGGACTATGAATTTTGCATATCTATGACGATATTTTTACCGCCAAAATGAATGGTCGGTAATTTGAGTAATCAAAAGACAAAACTACAATACAACAAGTAAAAGTCATATTATTTAGCAAGACATTAGTTATCTGATTCGCTAGCTCCATGAAACTGTAATGTATGTCTTACATTTATTTTCAGTTTAATCTTTCTTTTAAGAAATTAACAATAGTCAATAGGATAATAGTAAACAGAAATATTATCAGAACTACTATTCTACCTTTGAAGCTGGTCAGGTGGTACAAGTCGGAGCTCTCTGAAAAATTCTGAGTTTATAAGTTGTAATTATGAGTTCAGTAAGGACGAGGTGTAATTCCAATATTGCGTGAACCCTGTGAGTGTGACTATAGCATTTTATGTCTAAATAATGTATCCACATTAAGCCAGTGTATGTTTTTAATGCACATTTTAGACATTTTATTGGCATCTTGGTTTTTTCATCTAGAATTTTTTATGCACTTGTAGTAAAATTCATATGTGATAACCTGACTGAAGAAGTAGCTCTAACTGGACTGGGAAATGCATATTTAATAGTTTCTGCTTAATTAGGCAGCCTAAATGTTTGTTTAAGAATGCACTCTTAAAAAATAAAATAAAAAGTACTGATGCTTCCATTTAAATTACTGATACTATAGAGTTAATACAATATTGCTGTTATATATGCAGTGTCTCAAAGCTCAGGTCCAAAGGTGTACAACCACATACATTATCTATGCTTCAAATTGTCAGCAGGAATGGGGAGTTTCTTGCTCATTTTCACTGTTATTTATGCCTCTCTCAGTCTTTCTCTGTTTAAGACAATGGACTTTGTGATCAATACCACCAAATGTGTTCTGTTTTATCTGATTAAATCA
Source organism: Sinocyclocheilus rhinocerous (assembly GCF_001515625.1). NCBI lineage: Eukaryota > Metazoa > Chordata > Actinopteri > Cypriniformes > Cyprinidae > Sinocyclocheilus > Sinocyclocheilus rhinocerous. The sequence continues at coordinate 351,857 of NW_015632455.1, forward strand.
GCACATATTCTCACTTTAGACGAGTTTTTCACTCTCTTTCTCTTTCCCCCCCCCTCCCTCCCCAAGGAGCCAATCAGCTCGCAGACTGTCCTCCTGACCATCATAGAATGCAAGCAAGAAAGAGCAAAAAAGAGACCGAGTGCTAGAGCAAAAGCCATGATGCATTTCTTGACTAGAGAGAGAGAGATGGTTGAAAAGACAGCCATCTCGTAACTCATCCCCCAACAGGCTGCAGTATGTTTTTAATAGTAGTCACACTGCGTGAATATGCATTAATCTTGGGAAGAGAGGCTGAATAACTCAGTGGAGTTGACTTGAATCTTCAGGATTGCACACATTTATTAATGCTGTTTGCAGTACTATTACTATTGCTCACTATAAGTACTAAACTTTGGCACGTAACTCGTTTGTGCTATGGGCATGAATGATACCTCAAAATGTGCCTCTGTGTGCTATTACTTTTCTAAATGATCAGACTTGCATTTTTTTTCTGTGGCAGGCGATACCAAAGACATAAATATAAGGAGGGACCTGAGCCATATCTAGAGACCAGAATATCAATAGACTTAGGTCTGGGCTCTTTGTACTTGGGCAAGTAAGCAGCCACCCAGAATAACCTAGCAACTACGGCTGGGATATTGATACAGGTCTCCAGATTCGATTCACAAGCTGCCAATTTGATTCCAAATTTGTTCCAATTTGACTTTGATTCACTTGTTTATTTTGGTTGCATATGAAATAAATTATTTCTGTTAAATGGATAGTTCACCAAAGAATGAAAAATGTTATTTACTCACCCTTGTGTTTATTCCAAATCTTTGTGTCTTCTGTGAAACACAAAATAAGATATTTTGCAGATTGTCTCTGTTGTTTTATTCATTCAGTGAAAGTCAATGGGGTCCAGTTTTGTTTTGGACCCCAATTACTTTTATTTCATTGTTTCAATTGAAGGTCGACTGATGTATCGGTTTTGCCAATAGTTGATTGCTGGAACTATCGGCTATCGGCATAATTCCATGACAATATTTTTCAGGATTGCGTTTGTTGCTAGAGCGGCTTCAGGCCAATCCCTGGTAACCCTTTTGGGCAGATACTCTTCAGATTTTGGTAGCCTGAAAATTAATTTAACTAGCCCAAATAAAAAGGTCACTTTTTTTATATAGAAAATCAGGTAGGAGTTGTCAATCAAAAAATATTTACAATACACAAATATCAAGGAATTCTATTTCACTATTTACAGGGTATCTGCAGAAATTGTAGAAATCAATTTAAGGCAATTTATGACCCTTTTTTAAGAGCTGCACAATTAAAATGAACACTGTATGAGTGGGGTTGGACAATGTCTATGGTAACATATTAAGCCATAAAACCACATGATTCACATTTCAGCCTTTAAACCATTATGAAATGGGATGAATCAAACATATAAATTATTTTATTAATTTAAAACATAAATATTACTGTCTTAATTGTTTAGATTTTTAGAAGGTACATTAACTTCTTTCACATTTACAATTATACATGTTTGCTGCGTAAAAACATGGGTCGATATTCGTACTGATCTGAACAAACAGCAGAAAGGCTTATTGGAAATGCAAATTCATTCCCTGCCACGAGGTGGTGCTTTAGTAACTGCCGGTAACGGCAAAAAGTATTCTCATAGCTTCAAACAATTACGGTTGAACCACTGATGTCACATGGATTATTTTAATTATGTCCTTACTACGTTTCTGGACCTTGATCATGGTAGTACCCTTTCGGTCTTTGCGAGGGTCAGAAAGCTCTCAGAATTCATCAAAAATATCTTAATTTGTGTTCTGAAGATGAACGAAGGTCTTACGGGTTTGGAACGACATGAGAGTGAGTAATTAATGTAGGGCTGCAACAACTAATTGATAAAATCGATTATTATCGATAATGAAAATCATCGACAACGGTTCTCATTATCGATTAATCTAGTCTGCCCACAGTGCACGTCCAACTTCAGCCGGTGTACAATTAGACAACGAAAAATGCTACCTGTAAAATTATGGTTTATTAACGTCTACACCTACCACAAACCTAAACCTACCCTTACAGTAATGCAAATACAGTAATTATGTGTTATATTCGCGGTTGTAGATAGAAGGGATACAGCAATAAATAATTTTTTCTACCTATTAGATTGTGTTTTATTAAAGTCTACACCTACCCCAACCCTAAACCTACCCTTACAGTAATGCAGATACATTAAATATTGTTGTTCAGCATGAGGGATGCAATATTGATGTGCGCATGCGCAGTAAACCCTGGTAGGACAATCTGACGGGTAAGATAAAATGTCAGGACACCGGCATTGTAGCTGGCGCGGCGGACAGACGGAACACGGACAGAGGGAGACAATTAATACTCAGCGCAAAAACATTCGTTGTGCTGAAATATCTGTTGTTGAACGTCAAATTAAGGTTTTTATTTATGAGAGTAGGAACTGTAAAGGGATAACAGCGTGTAATTGTCTGAATATAAATATCAGACGCTTCATAACTGCCTTTTACAGGATAAAGAAATGACAGTAGACGTGACTGTGATCAAAGTGAACGTGTGTTCCTGCAGAATATTACTCACCTGTTGGTTAACACCGAGTTTGTGATTTTATTCATCTTTATTATCGTTTTAATTTTTAATGTAGAGATTTAAACTATATTCAATATACAGTGCTTAAATGTATTGAAACAAATTTATGTAAGGTTTTAAACAAATTATGTAAGGTTTGTGCCACTGCTGCTCTAAACTAACAGTATTGGTGATTACCAAAATCATGTTTTAGCTTTCTGTATTGGTTAGTCCTCCAATTTGTGTAAGCTCTTTAGTAACAGTAGTAGGCTATATCTAATGCTATAATATAATTATTGCTGTTATTTATGAAAGAAAGGCGGAAAGTGTAGCCTTGTCAAGCGCTTTATAGTGTTTTTTTTCCCCTTCCCAGATGCCCAATTACAGTCAAAAAATACCTAAACAATGCCAGCAAGACTGCAAGCTGTCATGATAGGCATAGGAGGCCATTTTTGTTATGTTAATGAATACTATTTATTTGTTTCGGTTATTTGTCCAATAAATGACAATAACATTTTTAGATTTAAACAGTTTTTTGACACATTCCTAAAATATTTGTGTTTTCTCTTTATTATGGCAGGTGGTCTAATAAATTGTTAAGCACTGTATGTTTTCATAGCATTCAGTTGGCATGTTTGTTTGAAGGACACTGGGCAGAATGTGGAATAGTGTGTTTTTGTCAATAAAATAAAATAAAAAAGGAAATTGGGCTTAAAAAAAAAAAAATCTAATTAATCGAATAATAATAATAATAAATAAATAATCGGCCAACTAGTCGATTACCAAAATAATCGTTAGTTGCAGCCCTAAATTAATGACAGATTTGTCATTTTTGGGTGTACTATCCCTTTAATCCAGCCATTTCGTGGTTCTTGTCTTTTCGTCCCCAACTGTAAGACCTTTAGAAATTATAATTAAAGGGGGGGTGGTTGATTGCGATTTCACTTTTTTAATGTTAGTTAGTGTGTAATGTTGCTGTTTGATCATAAACAATATCTGCAAAGTTACGAAGCTGAAAGTTCAATGCAAACGGAGATATCGTCTTTTAAAATTCTGGCAGTTTAATGCCTACAAAAACGACTGGTTCCGACTGGATTCGTCTGAAAGAAGAAAGTCATATACACCTAGGATGACTTGAGGGTGAGTAATTTATGGGCTAATTTTCATTTTGGGTGAACTAACCCTTTAAGACTTTTTACGCCTTAAGTTTGACTAGAATTAAATAAACTAAATTGAAGAGTTTTTAAGGACCTGCGGTCATGTGTTTAAGGCGGTAATACATTTTGGTAGCCCAACTGGAAAACGGGGAAAAAACATATACAGTGGGTACGGAAAGTATTCAGACCCCCTTAAATTTTTCACTCTTTGTTATATTGCAGCCATTTGCTAAAATCATTTAAGTTAATTTTTTTTCCTCATTAATGTACACACAGCACCCCATATTGACAGAAAAACACAGAATTGTTGACATCTTTGCAGATTTATTAAAAAAGAAAAACTGAAAAATGCTCAGTATTTAGTAGAAGCACCCATTTGATCTAATACAGCCATGAGTCTTTTTGGAAAAGATGCAACAAGTTTTTCACACCTGGATTTGGGAATCCTCTGCCATTCCTCCTTGCAGATCCTCTCCAGTTCTATCAGGTTGGATGGTAAACGTTGGTGGACAGCCATTTTTAGGTCTCTCCAGAGATGCTCAATTGGGTTTAAGTCAGGGATCTGGCTGGGCCATTCAAGAACAGTCACAGAGTCGTTGTGAAGCCACTCCTTCGTTATTTTAGCTGTGTGCTTAGGGTCATTGTCTTGTTGGAAGGTAAACCTTAGTTCCAGTCTGAGGTCCTGAGCACTCTGGAGAAGGTTTTCGCCCAGGATATCCCTGTACTTGGCCGCATTCATCTTTCCCTCGATTGCAACCAGTCGTCCTGTCCCTGCAGCTGAAAAACACCCCCACAGCATGATGCTGCCACCACCATGCTTCACTGTTGGGACTGTATTGGACAGGTGCCTGGTTTTCTCCACACATACCACTTAGAATTAAGGCCAAAAAGTTCTATCTTGGTCTCATCAGACCAGAGAATCTTATTTCTCACCATCTTGGAGTCCTTCAGGTGTTTTTTTAGCAAACTCCATGCGGGCTTTCATGTGTCTTGAACTGAGGAGAGGCTTCCGTCGGGCCACTCTGCCATAAAGCCCCGACTGGTGGAGGGCTGCAGTGATGGTTGACTTTCTACAACTTTCTCCCATCTCCCGACTGCATCTCTGGAGCTCAGCCACAGTGATCTTTGGGTTCTTCTTTACCTCTCTCACCAAGGCTCTTCTCCCCCGATAGCTCAGTTTGGCCAGACGGCCAGCTCTAGGAAGGGTTCTGGTCATCCCAAACGTCTTCCATTTAAGGATTATGGAGGCCACTGTGCTCTTAGGAACCTTAAGTGCAACAGAAATTTTTTTGTAACCTTGGCCAGATCTGTGCCTTGCCACAATTCTGTCTCTGAGCTCTTCAGGCAATTCCTTTGACCTCATGATTCTCATTTGCTCTGACATGCACTGTGAGCTGTAAGGTCTTATATAGACAGGTGTGTGGCTTTCCTAATCAAGTCCAATCAGTATAATCAAACACAGCTGGACTCAAATGAAGGTGTAGAACCATCTCAAGGATGATCAGAACAAATGGACAGCACCTGAGTTAAATATATGAGTGTCACAGCAAAGGGTCTGAATACTTAGGACCATGTGATATTTCAGTTTTTCTTTTTTAATAAATCTGCAAAAATGTCAACAAATCTGTGTTTTTCTGTCAATATGGGGTGCTATGTGTACATTAATGAGGAAAAAAAATTAACTTAAATGATTTTAGCAAATGGCTGCAATACAACAAAGAGTGAAAAATTTAAGGGGGTCTGAATACTTTCCGTACCCACTGTAACCTCTAAATATGGTGGTTTTTTTCTGGCGGTATTTTGTGATTTATGGAGCGATTAAAAGAGAGATCCCCTCAGTAAAAGCCTTTAACTCTAATATGTAAAAAAAAAATTGGACCAGGCTTTATGCAATGTTCAGTTTATTATTCTGGAAATATATGCAAATGAGTGCATATTTAATTAGATAATGCAACGTTTGCATATGTGAACATAATGTTACAGAAAACTTAAAGGCTTCATTTGGCCAAAAAATTTAAATTGTCATCATTTCCTTACATCAAGTTGTTCCAAACCTGTATGAGTTTCTTTGTTCTGTTGTGCACAAAAGAAGATATTTTGAAGAATGTT
>NW_015632455.1:361236-361806 GCF_001515625.1 Sinocyclocheilus rhinocerous
TAAGAAGCTATAGCAATATAAATGACAAGCCAAAACAAATTAATTTAGGTTAAAACGAAACTGAAACCAACGTTGGGTCTCTCATTCCACACAAAATCAAATGTTTCCGTATTCGCGATGTATTTGAATGGCAAATTATTATTTATTATGTAACCTACTTCACTCGCGTTCCAATATCCATGTAAAACAAAATGTTTTGCATAACATCACGGCGGTGCGGTGATAATAGCCTACTTAACGGTACAGAGTTACTACATATTTTTTACTACATAGTTTTTTTTTTTCATTTTTTCCATGTTTGACTGACTATGTTATAATAATGAACAGGCTGCATTGTAGCAATGCTTAACTGTGTGTGCGCATGCGGCGCCGGCGCAATCACTTGAGTATTTTCCTTATAACAGTGGAAGCAACTACTCCTTTTAGTCCTAAAGATAATCGGAATTGTAAAAGGTTTGCCTTTATTTGTGTACATTCACAATAAAAACAAATCTTTGTGCTTTTGTAAAATAAGCCTAAAGAAAAATAGGATGTCGCTTTCTGCCGTCTGTTTCCTTTCGCGCAGCACAA
>NW_015632455.1:361896-363189 GCF_001515625.1 Sinocyclocheilus rhinocerous
GTTTTTCTTTCATTTTCTTAATTTATTATTTAAGTAAAAATATGTTTCTCGTATAGGCCTATTTATTCATATATATATATATATATATATGTATGTATGTACTGTATATAGCCAAGCTTTATTATGTTTTTCTCCGCTGGCAGAAGCGCCGCAGGTACGTGATGTGGTATGAAGACCATGTGAATCCTCATGTTCTGTTGTTTGCTGCTTTTTGCGCATGTAAAATGAATCCCCGGAAAACAAATGTTAGGATTTTTTAACGGGTCACAGACACTTGTCCTTTTTATTTAATTCAATTCTAATTTAAAATAATCTTGTCGGTTAACAATCGGTTAACGAGCGTCAGTTGTCGGTTAGGAAAAATAACCGAAATTAACATCCCTAGTCTCGAGTATTTTAAACTTACCCAGTTTTGCAGTTGAATGTGTGCCTTAGCATGTTTACCTAAAATACTTTGATATACATGATTTATTTTAAGATTGTACAGTATGGCTTTGTTCTGTTGGGACATATGGTTTTAATTTTACTTGTGCAGCTCTTAAAGCATCTTGAATTTGATTTAAAAACTCTGCAGATAACACCGTGTTATCCAAAGTGACTTATATTGCATTCAAGGTAGGGATGTGCGGTATACCGGTACTGGAAAAATACCGGTATATATTATATTTCAAACGGTAAGATATCATAATTTTGCTCAATTCGGTATTTCATTCGCTGCTGTTCCAAAGTTCACCACTATGTGGCAGTGTTACCCAAACTGACGCGAAACCGGCAAGCACGACAACGGAGAAACGACAATGGATAAAACAGGTGAAACTCACTCTACACGTCCGAAATTAATAAATAAAGAAAGCGGTAGAAGTTAAATATGGCATTACTTTGCCTACAAAAGTGATGAAAAAGGTGAACCAACCGACCTTAATTCACCAGTCTGCAAGCGCTGCTATAAATCATGTGCTGCCATGGGAACATTTGTCACTCGCTCATCCTGATTTGTTCAAGGAGTTAAAAGATCGACAGGTAAATGTGTCTCTTTCAACTGATTTAATTTAGACTTTTATTTTAAAAAGATCAGTAATATTATTTTTAGTATTAGTAATAGTGATGAAGGGCATATTACTGCTAAATATGATCGTGGTTTTGCGCAGCTCGTCAGTAAACAACGGCTCTGTGTAGTTAATGCTGCTCAATGTGAAAGCACGCACGTGATGGAGATTTACCGCTGATTACAGAATGGCTTTACTGACGAGATGCGCGTTAAATATCGCATGCGATTTATTGTGCAGCCCTACT
>NW_015632455.1:364513-373472 GCF_001515625.1 Sinocyclocheilus rhinocerous
CAAATACACAAAATAATGTTCTTTTTAGCAACATCATATGACCCCTTTAAGCCAAAATCACACAAAACACTAGTTTATCAATAAATTATTAAAATGTTAATGCAGCCTCCTTACAGTTTTTCCCTGACACATTCATAATCATTACTTCTGCCGGTTTGCTGTGGCTAGCTTTATGCGTGTGCTTGAGCTCTTATTAGGCTATGTAGGCATTTAAAGGCTCATTATTATGATTTAAATGGTTTATTAATAAATGTACGATTAGTCGACTAATGGTTAAAATGAACTCAACCAGACTCTAGTCAACCAGATAAATCTTTAGTCGAGGGAAGCCCAAATATCTGCCAAACTCAGGGCAATCGTGACACCTGATGGTGAATGGTGACATACTTCCAAGTACCACGACGGAGGTGTCCTTGAGCAAGGCACCGAACCCCTAGTTGCTCCCTGGGCACTACAGCAAATGGCTGCACAATGCTCCGGGTGTGTGTTCACGGTGTGTGTGTGTTCTAGGGATGTGCGGTATATCGGTACTGGAAAAATACCGGTATATATTATATTTCAAACGGTACGATATCATCATTTTGCTCAATTCGGTATTTCATTCGCTGCTGTTCCAAAGTTTACCACTATGTGGCAGTGTTACCCAAACTGACGCGAAACCGGCAAGCATGACAACGGAGAAACGACAATGGATAAAACAGGTGAAACTCACTCTACACGTCCGAAATTAATAAATAAAGAAAGCGGTAGAAGTTAAATATGGCATTACTTTGCCTACAAAAGTGATGAAAAAGGTGAACCAACCGACCTTAATTCACCAGTCTGCAAGCGCTGCTATAAATCATGTGCTGCCATGGGAACATTTGTCACTCGCTCATCCTGATTTGTTCAAGGAGTTAAAAGATCGACAGGTAAATGTGTCTCTTTCAACTGATTTAATTTAGACTTTTATTTTAAAAAGATCAGTAATATTATTTTTAGTATTAGTAATAGTGATGAAGGGCATATTACTGCTAAATATGATCGTGGTTTTGCGCAGCTTGTCAGTAAACAACGGCTCTGTTTAGTTAATGCTGCTCCATGTGAAAGCCCGCACGTGATGGAGATTTACCGCTGATTACAGAACCGGCTTTACTGACAAGATGCGCGTTAAATATCGCATGCGATTTATCGTGCAGCCCTACTCCACACATACAAGACCATGGAAGAGACCAGTGCCACAGAAAACCCACTTTCTCGGTGGAAAAGGCATGAATCAAGCCTCCCCATTCTTTCAACATTTGCCAAATATTACCTTTGCATTCCAGCATCAAGCTCAGCCTCTGAGAGAGTTTTCAGTACATCAGGCCTGATCTGTAGCCCACTAAGGTCCAGACTATCAAGTGACAGCGTTGACACATTAGTTTTCCTGTCCAAAAATCTGCAGCTAACAAAGGAGCTAGCAAAAAAATAAAGACTGAAAATATGAAGATGTGAACCCATTTTATTCAGTCTTCTCAACAGTTAAATCAACATTTAACCTGTAAACTCTACTCTGTATTTTTTTTTGTTACATTCTGATACATTTTCTTTGCACCATGTGATAAAGACTGAAAAGATATGAAGAGATGATCCTATTTTAATTTTATCTCTTCAGTTTTCTTTCTTCAAAATCAAAATCTGACCTATGTTCAATGTAGGTTTTTTTTTTTTTTTTTTCCATTTTGTTTGCACAATTTTTCATGCAGTGCGTTTAATAAAATTGTTTTCAATTCACTTATATTTTGAGGCTGGTTATTTGTCACCTATGGTATCGATTTAGTATCGATACCGAGGTATTAGATCCTAGTATCGTACCGAAGTCAAAATTGTGGTATCGAGCCATCCCTAATTCAAGGTATACATTTTATTAGTTTGTGCATTCCCTGGAAATCAATATTTATTTAACATATAATAATCATCTCAACCAATAACTGCTCTGTCGATGCCAACTGAGGTAAATGTTAAATTGCACTTTTGTGTTTCACTGAATTCAATGAAAATTATTATAAAGTTCCTCTATGTGTACAGTGTAGTGCATCACATCCTCAATTTATAGGTCATTTGTACCTCACTGGCATCCTGTAAGTGTTTTGTAGATGTATAGCCCATACTAATTTACCATCTCTTTTGCCAGATCCTTGTGATTCATCATCAGACTCCAATTGGGAGCTGCACTACTTACCACTAGAACTCACTATTAGAACAACAGACAGGCCCACAGGGCCAAAATCCGACAGATACGGAGGAGTCGTCTCCCTCATTACCTGCTCTGTGTGTGAAAAGATGCTTCTCTCAAGGGAAGGGGGTAAAGAGATTTTCCTTTGAAGAACAAAAAAAGAACACTATGGGCTGAAGGAGGAATGTCTTCATTATGCAAACAGGAAAGAACAGAAACAAGAGTTTTGGAGCCTCTGATGGCGTTCAAGAGATGCTGCTTTCGGATGAGAGTACGCAAAGCAAAACTGGGATGCTGCTGCATATTTAAAGACGTGACGCTCTTTGGATCTTCTCTTGTCTATGAGTGTTGCATAACAGAACGACTGGGTTAGAAGCCTGTCTAACCCTTTGTGTAGCGTGCAGAGCGATATTATGAGAGTCCACTGAGATCTTCTTCCATTAGCACCTGCTGCAAATACTTTAATGTGTGTTTCATGCAATGCAAGTGTCCAGCTATGTTTGTGTCTGTGCTGTGTTTGAAACATATTGTGCGGGATCTAGGGCTGAACGATTTTGGAAAACAACATAAAGCACTGACAAATAAGCCTGGTGTAAACATTAATATGAAAGTCAGTAACAAATCACACAAACTAAAGTAGATTGCAGAAATATAAAAACAAATCTGTTGCTTTACTACACTACTTTAGGTAATTCAAAGTCACTGTAATAAACATATGTAAACATGTGGACTGCACTTTTTTAAACACTGTCTGTTGAATTTTTTTTGGTCGCGCCCCCCTTTAAACCTATAAAAAAATCTGACACTGGATGCGGCGCGACGTGACATGACAGAACCCCACATTAAACTGATGCCTTGTTCTATTTATGACGTACTGACACAAAGTTAAAATGATTTGCAACGGTCGTTTGTCGCATCCAGTGTAGAGCTGTTGCGGCGCGACGTGACGTGTAGCGTCCGGTAAAGTCCGCAAACCGCGGACTTGGCAACACTGTAGCATACCAACTTGATGCTTCCTCTGAAGACTGCTTAGATGTGTTCGACTTGAAGTATCGCTGCTTATACGGTGTGCGCCATCAAAGTACTGTGAGAGCTATAAGAGAGTGGACGTCTCCTTATGCTTTCTCTCTCCGTACTTTGATGTCATACACCGATCGATCTTCAAGTCGAACACACCTCTTTTCTCTCGCGTGTCACGTGACCGAGTGTAATCGCAGCCTATATAGCGATATCGCAAATGCAATTAATCGTTCAGCCCTAGCGGGATCTTTGAACCATTCGAGATGTGAATCAGTGATGGGAGTTGCTCTAACATGTACCCCATGTGTGTTTTCAGACTTGATCTACTGCACCAATGAGATGAATGTGAACGTGCCCCAGCTGGCCGACACTCTGTTTGAAAGAACCACCAACAGCAGCTGGGTTGTGGTCTTCAAAGCGCTCATCACCACACACCACATAATGATGTATGGAAATGAGGTGAGAGATTCTGCCCTGGTGCTTCATACTTTTTTTTCTTTTAACGTGGCCAATATGACACCTTTCTGTGCTGTTACCATTGAAGATCCAGCTCGGTCAAATTGACCCTACGTGACAAATCACACCTCAGCAGCAACAATTTTCCTGTTTGTGACTGAACATGTTTGAGACATGGTGACAGTAAAATCATTTTACTTTGCCGTCCTGTAAATCTGGTTTTAAGCTGCAGCAAATCGGTTGTTAAAAAAAAAAAGTATTAAATGAGTCAAAGTGACCCACAACAACATGAAAGGACTGAACGAGTGGCACTCCTAAGCCCAGCTACATGCATAAATCCTCATCCAGGCATGTTCATCATGTGTACATTAGAATTACATTTTCTTAGTTCAAAGCATGTGACCCTTTGAGACCTCAATTATGTCAATATTAATATTTTAAATATTTTAATATTTTACACTACCACTCAAAAGTGTGGAGTGTGGATTTTTTAACGTTTTTGAAAAAGTCTCTTTTGCTCACTAAGGCTACTTTATTTTAAAATATAGTAATATAAAAATACAGCAAAACAGTAATATTGTGATTTTAATATTATAGTTTAACTGTTCTGTTTGTATTAGGGATGCACTGAATTTTCGGCCGCCGAAAATTATCAGCCGCAAATGGCATTTTCGGCTTTCACTCTCCCTCTAGCCGCCGTCACTGCGCGGTGTGACTCCGCTCAATATTCCGCTCTATGAATGTGCATTCTGCTTATGTACAATCTCTGGTACCGCTCATGCTCACTGGAAAAGCAAAGTCCGCTAAAAAAAACACGCCGACAGGAAATTTCTATGTAGTATACTTGTTCCTGTTTGCAGTAGCTCTACTGTGCTGTAACATGGCAGAGCTGGTAAAATGACGCTACCCTCCCGTTCACTGCTCTGCACACATGCTCTGATAATAATAGCTTTGTAGGACTGTGCATTATTTGGATAATTAGTCAAAAAAAAGTTATATTTGATTCTGTTGCATAGAACTGAATAAAAATAATACATTGATATTCAATATTAATATATTTTCTGTCCAATTTTATTGTTACTTTCAATAAAAAGTGTGGTTATTTTATTGGCTTGTGTTTTTTTCAATTCTGTGTCATTAAAATAGAGTTAAATTAAAAAGTCTTATAAAATTACTTTTTATTTAACAAAATTATAAATAATTATTACAGAGCATTTACGGTTTCGGTTTTCAGCCAAGTGCATCCAGAAGTTTCTGTTTCGGGTTTCAGCTCAGAATTTTCATTTCGGTGCATCCCTAATTTGTATGTATGTTTCTATTCGTATGTAACTTGTATGTATTTTAAAATTTTATTCATTACTGTGATGGCATTTTTTGCAGGCATTCGAAATCTGAAATCATTCTAATATGCTGATTTGTTGCTAAAAAAAAAACATTTCTTATTATCAGTGTTGCCGTGATGTGTTCTTTGAGGATTGTTTTCAGGATTCTTAAAATAAAAAGTTTAGCCTTTACTTGAAATGGAAGTCTCTTGTAACATTGTCACTACACACTGTCATTTATCATTTTAATGCATCCTTACTGAATGGAAGTATTCATTTCTTTCAAAAAATTTTACTGATGCAATATATTTTATATTTTTTATATATATTTTTGCACATTTAAAGGTAGGGTAGGCAATTTCGGAAAGTCTTGCATTAGCGAGTTAGCTTTGAAAGCAAGATCCCCACCCTCCCTGCGTAATCACTTTGCAAAGCCACGCCTCCCCCAAAACACTGGTCTCAGGCAGACCATAGACTAACCTGCGACACGATGAAAGATGGTGTTGGTGGAGGGTTGAATGCAACGCTGTCAGATTACCTCGTGTCTCATTCACAGATGAGAAAGCATTACAGTACAAAGTGCATAATGTTACAATTATTGTGCCTTTCATTCTCGTTGGACCGCACTGTTGATGTATCATGTCTGCACAAACGGGGTGTGCAGAGGTATGAAAATAAATACATATTTGACAGGCAGACAGGACTGCCTTTCGTAATGTTCGGACTGAACATTTTCATTGGATGAACATTTTATGGCCCTACACCTTCCACAGATGATATAAACACACATAAATAAATTTAGACTGCTTAACTTAGCGATAGCTATCGGGATATATAGAGACTTTCAACCAGCATAACAAAAAATGTTTTTGAACCAAATCACCTACTCTGCCTTTAAATCAGATGCAGATCCAATTTCTGATTTGAGCCACATTTAACCGTGATGTTAGTGTGTCCTGTGTGTGTACATATAAAACTTAATATATCTGATTTCATTAGTTTTTGTATTACATCGTCATGGGGGACTAGTAGACAATATGTTAAACTCCTGTTGGATGTTTCTGTAGATGAGCATTTTGAAACTGAAATGAAAAACACTTGCAGCCATGTGCTGTTAGTACAATACAATGTTTGAGTTTGAAAGTGTGCACAGTTTAAATGCAACAACAAGAGTTAGATACTTCTATACAGGCACAAACACGTAGTCCACTAATGATAAACAGTGGGTAGGTGAGAACATGACACACACATACACATTAATGATATATACAGTTAGGATGTGACCTAGATGTGCACGTGGCCCGCTTAATGCATTGCTACAACATGAGCACCTTGCTACAGTATCTAAATGAGGACATACCAAGTACTTGTTCTCTTTTTATGTAACGCTAATTGTAACTATTTTACACACTACTTTGAAACAGAAACTTTTTTTATAATTAAAACACATTTATGAATACTTTTCACATTACATTTGAGCATAATTCAAAAGGACATTTTGTCAGTTTCAGATCACTTGTGGGCTTCAGTTAAACGGCGGTTAATTTAGCTCTCTAAGAGATTGCGTAAGTTCAGTGAAGGATTCATCTGCTTTAGATCAATAACTCATGAGTCATTTACATGATACATTAAAATAATTGCCTCAGGGTCATTTCTTTGTGAACTGGACTACACCAGTCACACTGTATGTTTGTTTTTAAGTGCAGCCAGTGAAGAAAACACGTCTATTGTATCGTACCATTGTTCTTTTACAGTACACCGTCCTTTTTATCTCATCACATTCAATTTAGACTGCAAGCTCACAACTCGGGTAAAATATAATTACATTTTCTGTGGCGCTGTAGATTCTGCAGGAAACAGTAGCACACGCACACATAAAAACAATGGCAGCGCTAGTGACTCTCACACGTGTCCTTGATCATTCACTTGGGCTATAAAATAAAAAGTTCTTCACTTTAGGTCCTCAGCCCGCCAGTGTCAGCGATAGAAAGCGCGCAAAGACTGTCCTCCAGCACACCCTGTTCTGTGGCATGACGGGGCACTAATCAGCCAGGGGTGGTTTTTGTTATCAGAGCTGAACGTCTGGTCCAGGTCGAGTCTGGTCTTAATCCTTTACCCCGTTATGGCTTGAAAAACACACGTTTGGTTATCGCTGTCCGTTAAGGAGCATAGACGTTTGGAGGACATTTGTCTTGTCAGCAGTAGCCCTGTAAGAGGGCACAGGAAGGGCCACAGATAAGGTGTTGTTGATAAGGGCGTTTCCACATGCGTTTGTGCAAATAGGAGAGACAAAGGGCGATGTCACTCACTGATGGCCAAGATGCAGAACGCACAATTTGCTGTAGTGACGTCACTGGAAGCGTATGTTGTGTAGGGTAGAGAGTGAAGGGTGGGGGGATTTAAGAAACATCTGGGTTAGGATAGGGAACTTTAAGAGAGACAGAGAAAGGCAAGGGACAGAAAGAGAATTGGTTGGAATTTTAATCAGCTGGTTCATGTGGGGTCACACAGTGGACAAATTGCTTAACCTTGTATGGGGACACCACTGCCCCTGTCATCCATGGAGAACGGTTCATTTCGGATACCGAGGGAAGACTGAGTGGGCGAGTGAGCTTATACTTGAGATAGAGAGAGTCTGTGATTGTGTGTGTGAGGGAAGTTCATTGGATCTAGTTA
Organism: Sinocyclocheilus rhinocerous; assembly: GCF_001515625.1. Classification (NCBI taxonomy): domain Eukaryota; kingdom Metazoa; phylum Chordata; class Actinopteri; order Cypriniformes; family Cyprinidae; genus Sinocyclocheilus; species Sinocyclocheilus rhinocerous. Next base: position 372,185 of record NW_015632455.1, read on the forward strand.
ACGCTGGTGGCTTAGATAAAGTTTTGTTTAATAAAGATAAATAACCCCCTGCTGATTGTATTTAAAGAGACCTGCCTCAGTCTGCTGAGAAATATAAGAACTTATGTCTTTTTGGTTTTGACATTAACTTCTCTGTCAATACTTTGAGTTCAATAGCCCATAGACAAAACAAACACTTGTTCATATTCAGAAATACACAAACACTGACCAGAAGATTGAATGAAAATAAGACTGAATGTGAGATAAATTGAATATGATTGCAGAATATTTGTCACTTTAAAAGTTGCATCTATCTTTTTAATAATCACTGGGAACATGTATACTATATATATAACGCTCAATAGGACAGTCCAGAATCTCACAAGTTCTCAATTTTTAAGTGAATATCCACCACTATCATCTCTTAAACATATTTTGGTAGCACTTTAATATAGGGGCCAGTTCTCACTATTAACTAGTTGCTTATTAGCATTAGGGGTGGGAATCGCAGGGTACCTCACGATATGATATGGATCACGGTACGATAATATCATGATACAGCAATTCTGCGATAATCGATATATTGCTAGACAATTCTATAATGATACATCACGATATCTGTCTAACTATGAAAACAAAATGCCTGTGAAAAGGTTAAGTGCAAGTTTTCTCTCTTTATTCAAGTCCAAACTGTTAGAAAACAGCACAAATGTTCTGTAAATCAAATTTAACATGCTAAGGAAATTAATCATTTTATTCTTGGACTTACTAAAAGCTTACACTTTTCTTTGTGTGTAAACCAACACATTTAACTGCTCATCAACTTTATATATATCCTATATATAAACCTGGTACTAGGGCTGCACGATATATCGTTTCAGCATCGATGTGCGCATCCGCAATAGTCACATCGCAGGATGTGTGATGTTTAGTATACTGATCGTTATATTTATACTGATTGTTTTCTTTCGCCACGCTGCATCCAGTGTAGACTCTGTGAGAGCCACATAGATGCACGTGAACACTGAATTCTGTTCACTTCTGCGTCTATTTGTGCCTGAAATCGATGTGGCGATCCACAGCGCAAAGTTGTTGTATATCCTCAGCAACCAGCACAGATCAGCTCCAGGCATGACGAAGCAGATATCGTCCTCTTTTGGAAGGCCAAACAAAGTAGTTTCGCTTTCACAACGAGAAACAGCGCCTTCACGACATGGCGGCGGCAACAACAATACTACAGCGAGAATAAAAGTTACGCCTTCTTTCTTTGCGTGAACATTTGGGAGGCGTTATGCAAATCTTCCCACAT
>NW_015632455.1:374109-377529 GCF_001515625.1 Sinocyclocheilus rhinocerous
AATTTCTGTACCTGAATACTGTTAGACTTACCTGAAAAATATAAAGCACTGCTTATTTCATTTGTATCTTTGTTCTGTTATTTATCTATGCTTGTAATTTGTTTATTTCCTATGCTGATTTACTCGTCTACAAAATCACCCGTCATTGATTTTTTTTTTTCCAAATAGAGCTACTGAAGTCATCTGATTTTTTTTCCATATCGCAATACATATCGCAGAAAAAAAATATATCGCAATGTGAGTTTTTTCCAATAAATGTTCTTGTTGTTTTCTCTGTTCATGAACGTTAATCAAACAACAAAACACAAAGAAAAAATCACTTTTGTAGCTTTAACACAGATTTGTTAGATTTAGTTTATAGTGAAAACTATGCAGTGTTCTTTTACATTTGATTATTCAATTTCTGTACCTGAATACTGTTAGACTTACCTGAAAAATATAAAGCACTGCTTATTTCATTTGTATCTTTGTTCTGTTATTTATCTATGCTTGTAATTTGTTTATTTCCTATGCTGATTTACTCGTCTACAAAATCACCCGTCATTGATTTTTTTTTTTCCAAATAGAGCTACTGAAGTCATCTGATTTTTTTTCCATATCGCAATACATATCGCAGAAAAAAAATATATCGCAATGTGAGTTTTTTCCAATATCGTGCAGCCCTACCTGGTACATTTCAAAATTTACTTGGAGTGCTTTCTCAACCTTTCCTCTCCTCTCATCATAAAAACGGAGCTCCGCACACATGACATGCAGGGGGAAAAATAGCCGTTCACATCGCCTCTTTTGCGCGCTCAGGTTCGTTATTTCAAATGTAGACGCGCGGCAAGCACACACTGCACACTTCTGCGCCGCATTGCGTCTCTGACGAGTTTTTATTTAGTCGCATATGCGAGTGATTTACTTGCAATGTAGAGGGTTGCTACTCACGGACTCAATATGCGTCCTGCAATGATAACGTGATCGATGCCTACAGTCCACGCTGATAGCTGTTCCAGGGCAATTCTTTAGTTCTCATCTCCATAAACATATATATATATAGCAGTAGAGCTAATACAGTGGCTGGAAATCTGTTTATCCTTCGGTTCCTCGTGCTTCCCCATCTTCATAGAGAATGCGGTTCATGGTTGCTCAGAGCGCTTTGGAAAGGTGGAAATGGCGCGGCCGCGATTTCCACACGTTTTTTAGATGCTGGGAGCAGGGAAATCTATATAGAGCGCCTTATTGTAGTAATATATTGTAGTATTGTATTGTAGTAAAATATCGATATTTGGTGCCAGATATCGATTCTCGTATCGCATGAAGGAAAACGATATATCGCCATATCGATATATTGTCCTACCCCTAATTAGCATGCCTATTATTAACAATATTGTCTGTTTATTAGTACTTTTAAAGCACATATTCTGCTTGACCATATTCTACATTCCTAATCCTACCCAATACCAACTACCTTACTATTAATAAGCAGCAAATTAGGAGTTTGAGGCAAAAGTCGTAGTTAATCGTTTGTTAATAGTGATAATTGGACATTAAGATAAAGAATGACCCATATTTTATTAAATGGTGCTGGTTTAACTTCTCTCAGAAATTGAAACTCCTAAAGAGCACCAACCAACCAAAAATAAATAATTTTGCTTTGGCAAAATGTGTGATCGTTTGATCCTACTCACTGTTGTCTAATGCAGCTGTGTCTACAGAAAATCAAAATGAACTGTATTACTTTACTACATGTTTCTGGCCTTATTATGCAGTGCATGTTAGTCCAAAGATGAAAAAAAAACTGGACTTTGTAATCTTTCATTGAAATTTAATTAACTTTCACATCTGAAGCGTCTTTCTTGTAAAGCTGATGTCACATAGGCCACATGGGCTCCTGGATGTTAATCAATAGCCAAATAGCTGTAGGCATTGTTTCAGGCTATTGCTGTAATTAATGCAGCCTTTCTGAAATATCGCTGATAGTTAACACAGAAGATTAATGTCAACTTAAGAGTTTCAGCATTTAAAGTTGTGTTTTTAATAAATCCATGTAAATGTCAGTCTTGAAAATGCCTTTTGCTCTGTGAGCGTCAACACAGGTGCTCAGCATGTACTCAGGGATTCTGACGTGTTTCTGAAGAACAGCCTCTGATTCTTACAGTGCACTTGCAGAAATAAGCTGCAATTCAGTTTAAATTAATATTCATAATTTCAAAGAACATATAGTTGAGCATAAGAGCATAATTGCTTCTGTTTTTCAGACGATCTATAAGTGACACGAAAAATGACTAGATTTTATAATACAAATTCATACATACAAACATTGGTTTGAGCATCCTGTAAAATTTGGAAATGCGTCTCAAACTGCACAGGAAAAACAAATGCCATTTCATGTGGAGTTTGAATGCTTTTCTGACATAGTTGTGAAATGGGCTGCTTAACATTCTGGCCATGTGCTGACTCTGAGTTCAGGTCTCTCCTGTGTGGGATCTGTTTGCATAATGGATGCTGTTTGTGAGTGATGTGTGCTAGGTAAGGTAATTATTACCTTTATGAAACATTCTCTCACTCTGATGACTTTTCCTTTACCCTGCAGGCAGGAATGGCAAATCTGGGCAGAAAACAAACAACTGATGCTCGGTAATCAGTAATTCATAAGTAGGGAGTACGGATAAACTACATGTGGGAATTGGTGACTCACCTTGTTGGATTGGACCATTGACTTCTTTTCTTTTTTTGCGGTAGTATACAAAGTGGCAGCGACATAGGGCTCCTACTCACAGTTATCCATGATGCTTTTTTGTCCACACTGGTGTACGGGAGGGTCATTTTATTGATTTACATTTGTTTTTTCTTTTCCTTTTATTTTATTTTTTTGATAGTGAGATTTTGTGAGTGTTAAACATAGCACTAGGCCTGTCGCGATAATTAAATAACCGTCTAATTGTTGTTTCAGACAACCGCGATTATTGTGCTTTTTATTCAGCACAAGGGGGAGTCATACACCAAAAGAAACTGAAGAGCACCAGTGATATAAAATTCCTTCCTTGATTTGCGTTGTTCACTAGCTTGTCGGGGTAAAACGGATCGTAGTTGATCGTTTGCACGTGTTTCTAAGTCTTGCCGATTTAAAAAAAAAAAAGAAAAAGTGTTTTAAACCATTCACGCGCATTCGGAGCTGCACGCACAGAGAGCCGCGTTTCAGACAATGCGCGTACACAGAATTGATTCCCCCTTCGCGTATCCTTGCATCTGAATGAACACATACACACAAAATTATCTCAAAATAACTGTCTCGACAAGTATTCTCGTAAACAGTCGGTTATGTTTTAAGTGAACGTAAACAAGGGAGAAAGAAATCTCAAATGCATCATTATATTGGATCCGTGCATTCGGTCTTAAAGGGGCAGCAGCCTATAAATACCTGCTGTTCCATAA
>NW_015632455.1:378007-389387 GCF_001515625.1 Sinocyclocheilus rhinocerous
GCGAAAGTGCCCAAGCAACATTGCTCAAAAAGTTGCCCAGTGTATCATCAGCCTACTCTAGACTAGGGAGCAACAATAAGCCCTTCAGACCAGTGCTACACTTTCACTACATTCTACCTATTGAGCATTTGGCTAGATTTGGCGTAAAATTGAGAGACTTGTGATCAGGGTTGCCAGGTTTTCACAACAAAACACGCCCAATTACTACTCAAAACTAGCCCAATGGCATTTCGAGGGGGGCTCCCCGTTAAAAATCGTGTTCGGGGGGTAAAATACACGTTTTTGGCGGGGTTCCCCTGGTCAAATTCGCACTCCAGGGGCTAAATATCACGTTATCGGGGTCGCTTTAACCCGTGGACATGAAAAATAACCTGCGGCAACAGTGTTAAAGTAGCCCAATTCCGCGGGAAAATCATTATATTGGATCCGTGCATTCGGTCTTAAAGGGGCAGCAGCCTAAAAAAAACATGCTGTTCCATAAGCGCCACCTGCTGTCAGACACAAAGCTAAATTCTAACCATTCTGTTTTTGCTTAAAATTGAGAAATTATGCAATCTAATTGCAATCTAAATGACATGTATTTAGCATCTTTGTTTGGATCGTGATTAAAATGGAAAAAGCACAGCCAAAGAATTGGTTTGTTTATATGAAGAGATTTATTTTATTTGTATCATTTAATTATTTGATTTGGGATTTGTTTTAAAATTTCAAGTTAGTTTTATTATTTGACATATTTCAATTTCACAAAGAAATGTGCAGCATTTTGTTGGAGAAATAATAAAAGGACACCTTTTCATTTATAATTTGTCTTAAATGTAATTTTTTTAAAAAGAAAAATTGTGAGAAAATTGTATTGTGAAATCAGTATCGTGCATCGCATCGTGAGTTGAGTGAATCATTAGATCCCAATATGCTACTAGTTTTTGCTGTGGTATCAAAGAAGTATTCTGTTATTTAAATAATAAAGAACCATATTTTTTTTTGCAAAATGACCCTATCTGTTACTCAAAATCTGATATGATAATGCAATATGGTCCGAGCCGTGGGTTTTGTGATCCGTTGCACCCCTACTCTCTTGACTTGTTATTTTAAGAAAAAAAGCGATCACTGAAGTTTTTAATCATGCTATTTTGTGCGCAGTGAAGTTCAGCCGATGTCTTTTTTTTATTTTTTATTATTATTATTCGGGCTACTTATATTCATTTTGGGCTACCAAAATCTGAAGAATGTCTGCTCGAAGGGCTACCAGCGATTTTGAAATTTTGCGAGCCCTGGCCTATATCATCTGAAGCCATTCCATATCTTAATGTGAGGGACAGAATTATATTTACATTGTTAAATTTAAGTTTACAGAAACTTCTGCTGCAGCTGTCAGTCATTCTCCGCTTAGCATTCAAACAGCACGTCACGTTCAGTTATGACAGTCAGCACGGTAAAACTCTCTCTGCAAGATGATATATTCCCATTATAATACTTGATGTTTAGATAAAGGTCTGGGGATTCGCATAAAATGACATCTTGCTGGAGTTCATTGCTCTCTCATTTCTCTTCTCTTTGTTTGTACCTTGTGGAGTGCAGTGCGCTGTGACTTATGTTGCTTCAAGCACATCATTCTGCACCCTAGATGTGCATAAGAGCTGCGACTCCATGTTGCTTCAAGTGCACCATTCTGCACCCTGAATGTGCATAAGAGCTTTTTGCCGCTCTGTTTGAAGCGTTTCACGTTATCAAAGTTTTGCACACAGAAAGATTATTAGAAGCTTTTATTTTATCATGATTTCGATCTTATTTTCATGAATGCATTTTGTAAGAATACAAATAGTTAACAGAATAAACATGTTTAAATTGTATAATTTGCACTAAAGATTTTTTTTTCAGATATTGTTTTTGCTGCTAAATTATACAGTCAGCTAGTTTAATTTCATAGCTTATATATTTTTATTCAAATGTAGTTTTTCTCTGTAATGAGGAAGTGAGTATTTAGTGGATTATGTTTAACAAAGGGTTTAAAAAATAGTGACCATTAGTTCCACAAACACAGTATTGATATTCTGAAGTGGTGTAGAAAAAAAATGCTGGTGTTGGATCGGTATTGGCCGATTCTTAGAATTTGGAATTCTCTGTAATCTTACACTGCAAAATATTAACTCAAAAAAGATTAAAAGATTTACTGAACCCTTAAATTAATCACAATTATATAATGAATGCCATAAAAAACAGACAATTAATCGGTATAATCGCCAAAAGCCTAAAACAGACAATTAATCGCAATAACCGTGACTTTTTTTAGACAATTAATCGTCAGCCAAATTTAATAACCGTGACAGCCCTACATAGCACTACATCAGTTTGTATGGTGCGTGAAGTTTTTTTATTTTTTTTTAATTTGGTCACGCATTTCTGTTTTGCATTCTGGTACAGTCATTTTAGCTCTGAATCAGATGTGATTCCAGCTCTCTACTTTACAAACAGAATGGGTTTTGTGTTTGAAAATAATCGCTATCGAACAATGCGCCTTCTTTCGCACCCTGTCATCATCTTTTTGTGCTCGCCGTTTTTCTTTAAGCCTTTTATTTTTTTTTCTAACCGCGCGGTAATTGCTCAGGCCGTATCCATAGAAACCTCAGAACATGTATTGATCGAGAGAGCGAAGACCAGCAGCCGGCACATTATCAGGGCATCCTCATGCAGCCTATTTGCACATGTTCCCTGCAGGGTTAGCGCACCAACACGCACACATACAGATTTCACATAGCAGTTCCAGCGCTGCTTCTGGATCAGTTCCTGACTGCACCAACAAAATCAGTGGCTAAAACATGAGCAATCCCTGTTTCCTGATTGCTGATATCTTCCCTCAGCCTGAGCTGCTGTGTTAATAGAAGCTGCTCTCTTTGGGAAAGAAAGCTCCCTGCCAAAGAGCCTCCTGCCTTAATAATAAATGATGCTTCACTCTCACACTACTTGAGGTTTGTTCTCACATTAATTATTTGCTAAGCTGAGAATGCCGGACCCTTCCTGGCCTATCAATCTATATTTGTCATCCTTACTTCTGACATCCATTTTGAATAACCTCAGCTACGTAAAAAAAGGCATTGAGATTGAGGCGTTCATGCAGAGAAGCAGGCAGGCGAATGTGGATTTGCAGACTCCACTGAATTGGTAATCTATATTGATCTACACTCTGGAATGGAGCAATATTCTCTGCAGTTTGGTACACACTGGCTCAGCAATGCATTTTACACAAGGTTTCTCTCTGAGGTTAAGCCACGGTGCCAGAGAGAACTAGCTCATGCTCCGCACAGCTGCCATCCTGGGGATTTTCGTCATGGTCTGAATATGGTACGCCTCACTCTGCTTCTCGTCTGATCCCTAAGGATTTTAGACCGGTATTTGAGGCACCGGTGCAAAGCAGAAGTATCTCAGTAGTTTTCTGTGAGAATGATTGGGGACACACTGTAAGAGCAGAATTCTTTTGATGCCAAGAACCTTTGAAATTTTGAAAGGAATCCCCTTCCTAAAATATTTAGACATCCACACTGTATAATTTTGTTTATAAAGATTAATTTATACTGTGTAAGGAAAAAAGTGTGATTTTGTGACATTTTGTTAGCAAAATTAAATATTTGGCTTTTATATTGCCATTGTGCAAATAATATTTTAATTTATTATCTGTACTGTACTGATTCATAATCTGTAGATAAATATTTCCAAATAAATACATTTCTTTCTTTAGAACTGCAAAAAAAATATAAAATATTGTCCCAAATAAGCTTTGCAGAGAATATGGAAATATTTTTACAATAAAAATATTATTCCAAAATTTCTGTTCTTTTTCTGCTTATAAAAACTAAGGCTGATGGCAATAATTGGCTGACTGCTATTTTATTGGTTTTTAAGCTCGCTGATATTTTCTATGCACACTATTCTGCCATTTGGCATTTTTCTATATTGTTAAAATGCAGCTGAATTTTTATCATTTGGCTGCAAAAATTCTAAAAGAGAATGAGGAACCTCACGCAAAGCCTCAATCACATGACCAGGGCCACCCCAAGCACCATCAGCTCCTTTGAGATCAGAGATCATTGATCTTTCAAAGGGTGGGTGGCTTCTTTCCCTCTATATACACACCAGACTGTCAGCCTACTGTTCAGTGGATCGCCACTCTTGATCCGCCAACTTAAGCAGAACTCTAGGAATGCGGCATTTTTTTAAAGCCTCCCGTTCCTTCAGATGCATTTTAGGGACCTTCTGTGATTTCAGTGACTCTCGACCTTTTTGCCACAGGCTGAAAATGGCCCCTGCCAGGACTATTTTATTCCTCTGTGCCAAGCAGATTTTGCCTGACCGCAGGGCCTGTCACCAGGTCCTCATGCTGGTTCTCCCCTGGGATGAAACAAGCCTAAGGCTGCATCCCAGTACGTAAAAACTGTTTCCTGCTGACTCTTTTTCTCTGGTGTACTGATTTACCAAATAAGATCAAGGTTACACTTGCTGCATTCTGGTTTAGACTCCGTGTGGGACTGATAACTTTGTATTGTCTTGTAAATGACATTGACAAATACAGTTTCTAGGAAAAACAATTTGTTCTATTCAGATTTACTTACTAATCGTTTGTTGTCGTTCCAGCCTATAGTGTGTTGTAAATAGGCACAGGCTGTTTGCGCTTGTAATTAAAGGGATACTCCACCCAAAAATGAAAATTCTCTCATCATTTACTCACCCTCACGATGTCCCAGATGTGCCGTCCCAGTTACTTTCTTCTGTGGAACACAAACAGAGATTTTTACAAAAGTAATAAAATAAAAAGGCTATTAAAAAGTCCTTGAAAGTTCACTCCTCAAAAACCACGACAGTAATCCATACAACCCCAGTTGATGAATATATGTCTGTTGAAGCAATGTCTAATAAGTGTGTGAGTAAAATACTCCTATTTGAAACTTTTTAAACTATATTAACCATTGCTTCTGAACAAGTCTCATACGTGAGTTTTCATGCATCAACTTTGAGGGACCCACCTCACAGAGATGGAGTATTTTTCTAAATATTTTTGTTTGTGTTCGTCTGAAGAAAGTCATATACATCTGGGACAGCATAAGATTGCGAGGGGGCAGACCTTTGTGTGCGATATAGTGACTAAATGAGATGTGGTCACTTGTAATCTCAGAATATGATTTTTGTGATCAGGTCACAAAACATTGATTGGTGGTGAGCTCTGTGTAAAGGTAAAGCGAATGTTTGAGAGAGTCTGTTTTACTTTTTGTTTGCCCGTCATGTCCACCACATACATGAATGAGGTCAGAATGCATCCTAGTAGTAGTATTTCCAAAAATTCCCATCATGTCCGTTCACAACAGCACCTAGATCGCCGTGTGCTTCTCTTTGCTCTTTTCCTCAACCCACAGCTGTGTGAGCTGGTGGGACGGGGCTGGACGGAGGAGGGGTGCTGCAGCAGACGTACTTGGCAGCTCAAAGAAAGCTCAGAGGAGTCTGATCTTGTACACGGGTCTAGGTTTCACACAGTGTACTGCAAATTCAGCAGCAGTCAGGGATAAAGTCGCTCCCGCATTTTGACAGATTAAGAGCTGCAGAATCACATCTAGTATATGACCATATTTTTGTGTCAGCATTTTGATTATCTCTTCTCTGTACCCGCAGCGTTTCATTCAGTATCTGGCCTCAAGAAACACGCTCTTCAATTTGAACAATTTCCTTGATAAAGGTGCATTGCAAGGTATGTCAGAAACATGAACACCTTTCCTGTCTCTAAAGCATTGTACGCACACGCACACTGATGATAAAGCCCTCGACCTTTCCCTCAGGCTATGACATGTCCACATTCATCAGGCGGTACAGCAGATATCTCAATGAGAAAGCCCTTTCCTATAGGCTGGTGGCTGTGGACTTCACCAAGATGAAGCGAGGGTGGGTATACCTCAGTTCTGCCTCTGTAATATTGTCTGCCTGGAGTCAAGATTGTGTTCAAACACATTTTCTCAGCAGGACACAATCTAATCAGGCTAGCTCATTACTCTGATAATTAAGTTGTTTTTAAAAGCTGATAAAGTAGCTGATTTTTTTAACCGCTAATTAAGATTGCGAGTAAGTGGCGAGTTCTGATTGTTTGTTTATCTGTTTGTGGTGTAGTATTGATGGAGTCATGCGCACCATGAACACGGAGAAGCTGATCAAAACCTTGCCTATCATTCAAAACCAGCTGGACGCACTGCTGGATTTCCAGGTTTGTGATGGAGAAACATGCATGTATGCTTTAAAACTTTCCAATCATTCAAATCAAATCAGAATTTATTTCTTTATTTTTATAGAATTGGTTTTCTCTATTTTATTTTATTTTTACTGGTTACATGCTTCATAATCTCCTGTTTAAAAAAATCCATGTAATGAAAGTTTGTGGTCGGTAAGATTTGTTTAATGTTTTTGAAAGTACTCTTCACTGCATTTAGTTGATCAAAAATGCAGTAAAAACAGTAATGTTGTGAAAAACAGCTGTTTTCTATTTTAATATATTTTAAAATGTAATTTCTTTATATGCATTTTTAGCAGTTGATTACTTCAGTCTTCAGCATCACATGATACTTTCTGAAATAATTTTAACATTTAACGTGGTGTTCAAGTAACATTTATTATTATTATCAATGTTGAAAACAGTTGTGTTGCTTAATATTTTTGTGGGAACCATGATCATTTTATTTTTTCATGATAGAAAGTTTAAATTTATACGAGATCTGAATCTTTTGTCACATTATAAATATCTTTACTGTGATTTTTGACCAATTTAATGCATCTTGCTAAATAAAAGTTTTAATTTCTTTCAAAGAAAATCTTACTGACCCCAAGCTTTTAAATGGCAGAAATCTGGGTGATGAAATGCAAGAAAATTTACAGTATTAAAAGTCCCTTAGTCTTAGTAATTTCCACTCAGCTTGGATAGATTTGTCGGTTTATAGTGCAGATTATTTGATTTGTGCCTGTGATTGAAGTGGTAAGCAGTTCCCTTAAAATCAAGTGACCCTGAAGCCCCACGTTGGAAAACCCTATTTTAACAGAACAACACTGATGTTGAGTCAGTCCAAGCTATTTGGTATGATGTGTACTCTCTCGTGTGGGTGTGTGTCCGTAGGCTAAGCCTAATGAGCTGACTAACGGAGTGATCAACGCTGCCTTCATGCTGCTCTTCAAAGACTCCATCCGTCTGTTTGCTGCCTATAATGAGGGCGTTATCAACCTGCTGGGTAAGAGTAATCCACTCCCTTTCACTCTGGAGAGCGTCCTACTCTCACACTCTGCTTTAGGGGTTACATCTTACTGCTTTCTGAACAAAGAACAGTGCAGTTGAACCACAAGAGCTCAGGTCTTTCTGTACGCTATACTTATTAATTACTAGTATGAGATACTTTCATCCAAATTGAACTGCATCTGTGTACCACAAATAAATGTTATTAAATCAATCCTGCTGTTGGTAGAAAACGTTGTGTATATTTTGAAAATTGGTGGGACCATATTATCTATAACTACTGTCAAATAGGTCTCTCTAGACTAACCCACAACTTTTTGAAGCGTGTTTTGATGCTTTTAACTTTAGCTTGTTACTTTTTGGTTCATTCTTATAAAAAGATTTAAATGAAGTGAGGCCAGATTTAGTTCTAGATTTGTGAAAGATTAAAATTTTTTTTTACAATTTGTTTTTATTTGTTGTGTTATTTGCTTGTACTATTTTTTTATTTTTTTCACTTGTTTCTTGCCCTGAATATAGCCACGGTTGCTGGCATGGAGCTAAATATTATATTAAATATATTTGCAAGCAAACAAATATTACCTGAGCAAGTCTTGATCTTGTATCTCAAGAGCAGTTGACATATTCAGAACAACACTGTGTGCGATACTTGTGCTTTTGTCTTATCTTTGACCTGAAGTTGCACTTTGCATCCAGTGTGTGACCCCCTTAATAGTCTAGCAGAAACAAGGCTTTAATTCCTCTTCAGCTATTGCTGCTTTTTACTCTTTTTGAGCTCTAATTATACCGTTGTTAAGTCGTTCATTTTTCCATGATTTTTATTGTTTTATTATTTTTTTATGTTGTAACACATGTCTGTTTAGGTTGATGGTCTGAAAATGCATTAGAGTGCTAGCTGTCCTTGAGCGAACCATTACAGCAGCTTTTATATGCCCCTGTCTCTGTCAGACAGCCCAGAGTGTTTTGACAGTCCTCTGATGGGTAATTGCAGTCTTTATCTGTTTGAGTTGCTCTGCTAATCGTTCTGCTCTCGCTCTGTCTCTCTCTCTTTTTGTCCTCCTGTTTCAGAGAAATACTTTGATATGAAAAAAAACCAGTGTAAAGATGCCCTGGACATCTATAAGAAGTTTCTGTACAGGATGACCAAGCTGTCAGAGTTTCTTAAAGTGGCTGAGGTACCAGTGCAATGTGTACACGCACACACACACACACACACACAGACACACACAGTGTTTTGATACAACAGGTCTGAGATTAGACAGGCTGTTCAAGGATCCCTCCGCTCCCACAATTTCTCTCTCTCTCGTATCTCTCCATCCTACAATGCTCTGGCATTCATATTCACTAGACTGATGCGTGCACTGATGCCATATTTAGTGTTCTGGCACCGCAATGCATTGCACAGTCCTCATGGAATGTGTCCATAAACGCATACATGTGCCTATCCTGCCAAAAGTCATTCGGATATCACGAAGTTTCATCCTTTGTTTGAGTCGAGGTTGAACTGACCTCTGTTTTGGTTTCTCTGTAACAGCTCCTAAAATATTGCAACTGGTAAAAAGAGATTGAAATCAGCATAACATCAGTCTGTTGAGGGTCTTTGAGGGTCTCATTGGGTACATTTGTACACCAAGTACAATTGTTTAAGTTTATTAACATGCTTATTACCTGACACACACTACCGTTCAGAAGTTTGGGGTTAGTAAGATTTTTTTTATTTTTTTATTTTTGAAAGTATTAATACTTTTATTCAGCAAAGATGCATTAAATTTATCAAAAGTGACAGTAAATAGATTTATTGTAACAGTACCAAAAATTTCTATTGGCAAATTATTGCTATTAAAATCTATTTTTTGTCCAATAAATGCTTTTGAACTTTCTATATATAAATTTAACAGTTTTCACAAAAAAATTAAGCTGTGCAACTGCTTTCAACATTGATGAAACAAAGTATTTCTTGAGCATCAAATTATTAGAATATTAGAATGATTTCCGAAGGATCATGTGACACTGAAGACTGGAATAATGATGCTGAAAATTCTATCATAGAAATAAATTACATTTCAAAATATATTAAAATAGAAAACAGTTATAATAACTTGGAAGTTGTAATTATTTTTCACAATATCTTTTAAAAACAATTAAAAAAAATCTTACTGACCCCATGTTTTTGAACGGTACTGTAATCTCCACAATGATTAAAAAAAAATCTTTATCCAGTAATCATGAATGACTGGATAAGCTCTGAAAAATCCATGTAAAGTTATTGGTCCAAAGTGTGGGAACCCTGCAGAGAGAGTACTCCACTAAGACTGCTTTAATACAGTGTGGAATGAGCTGTTTCTCTCCTTTTATCCTTACTGTGGCCATTGACGGCTGTCGTTCCTACTGTGGATTCACGTGGCGTTAGACCTTTAAAGTCTCTCTCTCCTTCTGGCCCAAATGTAGATCTGTTTGGTGCTCCCTCCTCTCTCTCTGACACTGATGAATTCCCATGCTGCCGCCCTCTTTCTCTCACTTCCCCTCTCAGTCCATCCAGCCAGGCGTTAGTCTGTCTGGTTTTATTTCCAGACTGGCTCTTCTTCTCAGGGATTCGATTTGACAGAGTCTCTGAGAACAATGTCCATCACCATGTGAGATTCTTGTCTCATTTTCCTTTTTTTTTTTTTTTTTACCCCCACCAGTTTTCATTTAAAAGTCATCATTTGTAAAAAGTGTTTTTGAATGTTAACCACTCCACACCTCACAGTCAGCCATGTGAAACATTATCAATGTCTGTGTCCGTTCCCATTGGTCCTCCGTGGCTCTTGGCATGCCACACCTATGTTATTTTTATTTCTTTCATTTTTAGTCACTGCATGAGGTAATGATACTTTATGTTTGTTCTTTTTCTGATTCCTCCCCCCTCCCCTCGTTTGTTTGTTTGTTTACCGTTTTTTGTTTTGTTTTGTTTATGACACAGCAAGTTGGGATTGATCAGGGTGACATCCCAGATCTCACTCAGGTCAGTGTACATTTCATCTCCACTTTCTGTTTCTCCTCTTCTTCCTGACTACGCTGCTGCTGTCGTCCATTGTACCACCGCTCTCCCTTCCTTCTTTTCTCTCGGTGTTCCACCTGTCCTCGTCCTTTCTCTGGTTGTCTTACGTGCTGTTTTTGTTCCCATGCTCACTGTTTTTTGGACGTTCTGTCTCCTGTCCTCTCTCCTTTTTGGTTTAGAAAGTCAGACTTAATATTAATCGCTTCAAGACTTGTGGCTTGACAGACGTTACCAAACACTCCTCTCTCGGTTTAGTTCCCTCTCAAATGTGTGTTTAGTGATGATCACACTGTTTCAGTATGACTTTGTGGAGTTGCACTAGGCACAGTTTAAATTTGATGTCTTTGTTTGAGTTTTGACATTGCAGAGTGGGGTTAACACTATATTGAATGAGGTTTATTCCCCTGCAGTAACACGTTGTTTATTGTTCCTTTCAGACGACTAGAGGATCTTACCTTGTAGGTGGTGGGTTATATGCACTGCTTGTATATGACATAACTGTGCTACTACTAGTGCTGGGTGATATATCAAATATTTACAACATATTCAATTCATTTTTCGTAAAAAATTAGCCAACATCGTTAATGCTGCAATCATTTTTATTTGGCCATCCAATTTATTAGAAACTTGTGCCAGTATTCCAGTTTTGCACTCACTATACTGTAAGTGCAGAAATTTTAAAATTTAAAGGGGTCATATGATGTTGTTAAAAAGAACATTATTTTGTGTATTTGGTGTAATGAAATGTCTTTGAGGTTTAAGGTTAAAAAAACACATTATTTTCCACATACTGTACATTATTGTTTCTCCTCTATGCCCCGCCTTTTTGAAACGCGTTGATTTTTACAAAGCTCATCGGTCTGAAAAGCAAGGTGTGCTCTGATTGGCCAGCTATCCAGTGCGTTGTGATTGGCCGAATACCTCAAGCGTGAGACGGAAATGATACGCCCCTCACCATACTGTGATGATGCCGTGTCCGGCCGGAGCGACGAGACAACATTAAAACCCATTACAAACGAGGCATTTGTTGCATCCAGTGGGGACAGATTATAATGACATATACTGTCTTTTTACGCGTTGCATCGCGC
>NW_015632455.1:393772-421588 GCF_001515625.1 Sinocyclocheilus rhinocerous
GGCGGCAGCAACAACAATACTACAGCGAGAATCAAAGTTACGCCTTCTTTCTTTGCGTGAACATTTGGGCGGCGTTATGCAAATCTTCCCACATCGTGACGTAGACATGTGGGGGCGTGTTTAAACGAGGCGTTTTAGGAGGGCGTGGACCAGTCTTAACTTTTATAAAGAATATCTCTTTGGTTTGAGACTTTAGTCTTTGCAACTTTAGGGATCTTATCTATTCACGAACCGCTTGTAACACTCCAAAGAGAAAGGAAAAATTGAAATCGCATCATATGACCCCTTTAAAAAAGATACTTGCTATTTAAACCAGGGGCATATAACAATTAAAACTTAAATGTCTCATTATACACAAACATAAAACTGATTAATGTGTCTGTGAAAACAATATGTGGGTAATTATTATAATTTAATAGTATATTGTTGTATTGTTCCATATAGTAGTATTGGAATGAAAGCAAAATTATTTTAGTTTTATTTATAAATAAATGATATAAAAACAATATTATATTTAATTATATAACATGTAATAATTATGTAAATATCAATCTTTTCATTTAATAAAAACATGTTTATTTATTTTTAACATTTTACTGTATTTTGAGTCTGAATCTTGGTTTAGTCAAAGTGATTATTCTTTAAATTAAAAGCCATTTTAGAGCAAATGCATACTGTATGTGTTGAAATCAAAAATCATCAAAAAGTAAATATTGAGGTAATTTTTTTAGCTGTATCTCCCAGCCCTAGTTTCTTTCTGACTGCATCATCGGATTCATCCCATTAAAACCAGGCTAACTGATTGAATGTGGCCCAAACTGCCATTCTTTTCTCTGTCAATTTGCAGGCATGGCTTTATTTTTGCTATTTCTGCTGATCTGAGACCAGATGTGCAGTTGTCTCTTTATAGTTTGATCAAATCGTTAGCTCAGATCAGCATAAAAGCAAATCTCCGGCTGGGTTGCATGACGGCTTCATGCTTGCAAACCCCTTGACCATCAGAGTTGGAGAAGGTGGATCTTCTGTGAGAGCTATTTGATTTACCCAATGCCCTGTTTCTCCTTTACATGAGAAAACTGCCCTACGTTTGTAGGATTGTGATGAAGTATTCATGTAACCTCACTTTGTCCTTTGCGTAGTCATTTAATCAAAAGCCTGTTCGTGCCGTGTCTTCTCCAAGGAAATCAAATCAGACAGGAAGGAAGCAAATTAAAAGCTGTTACACTTTCATCTTTCTTTTTTATCTCACTTCTGTGGAAGTAATACATTTTCCCGCTTAGCCGAAATGTTAGTTTTTAGTTCTATTTGAATTATAGACTGCTGCATATGTGTTTTTCTCTCTTTTGGCTTCTGTTTTCGGTGGAATGGATTATACCCAATCTGCCCTCTCAGCGATGTGAAGAAAAAACCAACCTAGATCAGATCCAGACATGTTGGCCAGCGCTGCCAGCTAGGCTCAATCGAAGAGCTTACCTTACCCTTAGTCCATAAGAGCAGTTTATACACGGGTTGTCTGTTCTGGAAACTTGGCACAAAGCACCTGCTCTTTTCACCAACCATGAGCTCTGATCTTGTGCTAACATTTGCTCTCATTTGAATGAAGCAGCAACGGGGTGTGTGTGCTCTTAGGTGCTAACATACACATCCCGTGTTTGCTGATGTGGGGCCTGTGTTATGCTTCCTCTTGTAGTTAAGATAATTCTTTTCAAAAGAAACAAATCTGTCTGTTGAGGGTCTTTGAGGGTCTCATTGGGTACATTTGTACACCAAGTACAATTGTTTAAGTTTATTAACATGCTTATTACCTGACCGTTCAGAAGTTTGGGGTTAGTAAGATTTTTTTTTTTTTTGTTGTTGTTGAAAGTATTAATACTTTTATTCAGCAAAGATGCATTAAATTGATCAAAAGTGACAGTAAATAGATTTATTGTAACAGTACCAAAAATTTCTATTTGCAAATTATTGCTATTAAAATCTATTTTTTGTCCAATAAATGCTGTTCTTTTGAACTTTCTATATATAAATTTAACAGTTTTCACAAAAAAATTAAGCTGTGCAACCGCTTTCAACATTGATAAAACAAAGTATTTCTTGAGCATCAAATTATTAGAATATTAGAATGATTTCCGAAGGATCATGTGACACTGAAGACTGGAATAATGATGCTGAAAATTCTATCATAGAAATAAATTACATTTCAAAATATATTAAATAGAAAACGGTTATAATAATTTGGAAGGTGTAATTATTTTTCACAATATCTTTTAAAAACAATAAAAAAAATCTTACTGACCCCATGTTTTTGAACGGTACTGTACATATGAAAATTAACCCCCAGCAATCTCCACAATGATTTAAAAATAATCTTTATCCAGTAATCATGAATGACTGGATAAGCTCTGAAAAATCCATGTAAAGTTATTGGTCCTAGATCGGTATAAAGGGCTCAGAGGAAGGTTTTAGCTAGATTTCTAGTTCCAAAAGCCAGTGTAAAGAGTTTAATGTCATGGTCCAATAATGAGTTATTTCAGTGACCTCATGGGTCTGTCATGCGTTTGAGGTTTGGATCTTCCAGTGTGCATGTCACTTCCTCTCTTTCGAATTCGTACTCTTCCTCTCTCTTGTTTTCTGTGCTTGTTTATCCTTTGCCTGTACTCCTCTTACTAAAAGCTTAAAGCATGCTCCTGTTATTATTTAATGAAACTCAGGTGGATCGAGTGGGTGAGTGTGTAAGTGTGTTTGACCGTGTGAGTGTGTACTCTTTAAACTGGATCTGTATGTTCTCATTGAGTTCTTGACCCTTCTCTTTCTCCTGCAGGCTCCCAGCAGTCTCCTGGAGGCTCTTGAGCAGCACCTGGCCTCTCTGGAGGGCAAGAAAACCAAGGAGCTCTCCGCCGACAACAGGTACGAAATCCTACAGTTCTAAAAATTCCAGCATCACACTGTAAAGCATTGTTTGGGCAAACATCTGTGAAGTCACGCAACCAAAACATTAATGCATTCGAAAAATTCACTAAGACATTCTAAAATCCATATAAATTGAGTGGTTTATTCCAAGTCTTCTGAAAAACATGATCGCGTTACATGATGAACAAATTTAATTTAGGCTTTTATTTACATATAAATATTGATCAATGCATCTTCCATAGAGCTCATTGGACAGCCAATGCTCAACCAGTGAGGTCTGTTTTTGCATGTCAAGCAAGCAAGGCAGTTGATCTTCCATGTTTGCCATATTAATAAGTGAATGGACAATTTCCATTCCACATTTCCATCAGCAGGGGAAAAGTAATGGCGCTGAACAGATATACCAAGAAAAATTTTATTTATTTATTTCTCTTTCCATTTATTTATTTTAATCTTTTTGTGAGTCTTTGTATTTTTCTTACAGAGTTTTTTGCATTTTTAAAATGACAAATGATCTCCTGCTGAAATTCCAAATGAAAACATTTTAACAAATGATCTCCTGCTGAAATTCCAAATGAAAACATTTTAACAAATGATCTCCTGCTGAAATTCCAAATGAAAACATTTTAACAAATGATCATCAGCTGAAATTCCAAATAAAAATGTTTTAACACGAAAAACATTGATCTGTGAATTCCTGTGAAGACATTTGTGTATATATATTCATTAAAATGGTAAAATGTCATTTTTTCTTGGTATTCCTGTTTCTTGGTATACCTGTATATTGAGTAGTGGGCTGGTTGTGTAATATAACGTGGGGGTCATCATGGCGTAATACCTATTTTGTGTAAAAGAAAATGCCTTTTATTAGGCTAATGAATCTCATTCATCTCATGTGAGTGTACATCTTTTTTTTTTTTTTTTACATCAACCTTTTTTATTGCTTTGAAGATAAGACAAAATATGTAGTCGAATGCAAGTTCCTGTATATGCTGTATAAATCCTCTTAACTGCACTTCACAAGCCATATGGTGAAGCACTTAATACAGCAACAACAAACCATTAGCAAGAGATTTATATATAGCCACATACTGTAAGATATAACTTTTTTGGCTTGTGAAGAGTGTTAAATTAATCAGGTCCTAAATAAAGAACTGATAGGGAAATCTCACTTCTGTGCGTATCTGTGTTTTTCTCTGTAGAGCCAACACTCTGTCCAATGCGGTGTCGTCCCTCTCCAACACGGGCATGTCCTTCTCCTTCTCATCCAGCAGGATGGACGAGAAGGAGAAACAACAGGCCCTGGAGGAGGAGCAAGCCCGTCTGCAAGCTCTCAAGGTGGGCTACAACCTATCACATTATTTTCTGTGAATGAACATGTTCTAAGTTTGAAGTGTGGACAGGAAGTGATGTTAGCTGGTTCAATGTGGAGAATAAAGAGTACATACAATAAAGGCATATCCCAGCTCCACCCAGGGAAGTTTGTTGCAACTGAGATTTGGCAGAATTAAAGCTGCTGTTCTGGGAACATTTTGTTCTACACATACAAGTGTATGTGTGTTTACACAATACGCCCTTGTACCTTCAATGATTAGCCTGCAGCAGTAAGTGGTCAGCGGGGTTGATCAAACCTCTCTGTCCCCATCAGGATGTACTGTCATACCTTGTGGGACACAAATACTCGCACCAACACACACACACAAACTGAATGACAGGAACGTCATTGGTGTGGATTGTATCCCCAGATGCACCACGGCTCCATATCTGAATAGTTCAAACATTCAAAGCAATTTCAATGTCCAACATCAAAGTATTTACACATCCCATGTTCGGATAAGTTTGTGTGAAATTGAACTGGTGTTTCTTTGTGATTGTTGTGTTCTCAACACTCCACAGTGTTTTAGAGTGCTATTGCTTTCTTTTTCTGTTTTCTTTTCTTCCCACATTTTCTTGTTGTTGCAAAGGGCATAAAACCTTGCCATGTCGCAACCTACTTCCTCTCTCTTTAGAAACTAGAATCTAGGGCTGCACGGTTTAAAGAAAGAAATCAAATTGTGATTTTTCTGATTAGAAATTAAAATCTAAAATGTGATTTAAAGAAAAAAAAGTTTTAGGTTTGCTTGTTTATAGGGCTGCACAATTTGGCCCAAAATGTTGTTGTGTTTTATCTATGAGTATGATAATTATAATAATAATGTACACATTTAATAATATAATAATTATATCTAAAAATAATTATACACAATAATAATTATTGTTCTTGTTGTTATGCTAAATAATTATCTTATTTATCTTTATTTATCTTATCGCTAAATAAAAATGATAAAACAAGAAAAGTTACTATTGTAATATTTCACTGTAAAGGAGAAAATTGAAAAAAAAATTACTTTACAGTACAATTGTAAAATTTAAATGACTAATATTTATGCCCATCTTGATTCATTTTCAGATGTTAATCCATCAAGCTTTTATTTTGGCAGAAATCCACAGGTAGCTCTTGTAGCTTTTCTTTTGTTGACAACAATCGGTTTAACTGTGCTTTTCTTTACAAATTTGGGAAGATGGTTGACATGTTGTATTCCCAAATGCATGTTCTAAGTGACTTAAACTTAAAGCAAATGTAGAGAGAAAGTTGTGTGGAGCAGTTTTTGCTGTGACCAATGTCAGAGGATCATGAGCTGCTCACATGTAAAAGAACACATTACACAGTATTGGTCAAAAAGCCAGACCAGACTTTAGGTTTTGGTTTGTCTGATGTCAAATAGTTGTGCTCTAGTGAGTTGCTTAGCTTGAAATAGCTCTACATGCTGACGATTTATTGACTTTTCTTGTTCTTTTCGTATGGTTGGTCTAAGCTGCTCAAGTAATTGATGTTTTTGAGTCGTTTCTCATTTCTGTCAAAGGAAGTATGACCTGGGAGATCTTCTCTGACTTCAGCCATCTCTTCTACAGTACACAGACACACACACACACACACACACACACACACACACACACACAGACAGTAGATCTGAGCTGTAGCTGACTGGCACTTCAGCTGCCTGAGTGGCTGTAATCTGTCTGATTTCACAGAGCTCATCTGAAGGAAATAGTCTCTACAGTGACCATCGCAGGAGGAATGAGCCGAGCAGCCCAGTCTTTAAATGCTTTATGTTCTCTCTAAATGTTTTCTTCCTGTGTTTTGTGATTGTATAGAACCAGCGTCTGAAGGAGATGAGCATGCAGACCCCCTCTGCCTCTCCCAGCACACAGTCTATGGGTAGTGCCAACAACCACACTGCGGGCATGGACCTGTTCACCAATACCACAAGCCCACCCTCAACAAACAGGTCACTAACATGTAGTACATGACCGCAGTACATATTTTATTAAAAAAAAGCTCACTGAACACAAGTAAACATTCAGCGATTAAGTAAGAATACGAAAGAAAGTAATAGAACAAATAAATAAGAAATGCTACATACATCGTATAAAGTAATCGAATGTATAAAAACAGTGCATATTCTTCTCTGTGTAAATTAAATATTTTTTTTTTCTTATTAATGTTACAAAAATTATTTAGCTGTCACTTTAAGAGCTGCCCAGATCCAATATACTGTTACACGTTTTCTTTCTCAGCTGTATGCTTTCACATAAGAGCCAAATTACTGTATACGAAGATACTTGCAAATACAGGCGTTTTGACACAAGTGTGTGTATTTAACTTAATGTGTGTTCAAGGCCTATAAAGTGGCAAAAATAACTGTTAAATACTCCCGTGCTCTATGAGCACCGTCTTCATGTGCGTGCGCCTCTCTGGCAGCACGATTTATAGTGGAATGAGTTCTCTTTTGCTGCTGATTGCATTTCAATGGCTTAAAATAAATAGTTTTAAACCGCTTAAAAACACGTGCAAATGATACTGTATATTTTCATGACCATGTAGCACAGCAATGTCACGTGAGCATGTAACCGCGATAGTGACAAAAGTAGTTCAAAATCTCTACCGGTTGACAAATTTCTACCGGTGTATCGCCCACCCCTACGTACAGTAATACAAAGCTCAGTGAATCTACAATATATGCTATACCATATGGTCCAAAGCCTGAGATTTGGGATTTCAATTTAAACTGGAAATAAAATTTTAGGATTTTGAAATAAAAAAGGCTTATGACGGACAAATGAAGAGATATTTGAGATTCTGTATACTTTCATTCAGAATATGAACTTACAAAAGTCACATTTCCTTTTCATTTTTTTCATTTTTTATTGAAGCACAAGATACTTATCTCAAAACATGTTTTATAACATGATCACATTCAAAAATATAGACTGTTAAAGTTGCCTATTCATAAATAGATTGCCACTTTAAATATTGTATTTATTTAGATATTAGTATCAATGTTTCAACATCTTATATACTGTACAATACTGCAAAGTTAAATTTTGAAATAATTTAATAGATATCTGGCAGAACTTATTTGATATATTTGACAACTGCTAGGTTGTTTGCTGGTTTTAAACCCTGTTGGCATCATGAATCTCATGGTTGTTGTGGCAGTTGCCTGGCTGATGATGCAAATCCCACAACAGGTTGATTGTTGTAAGAAGTGAACGGACGGAATCTTTTCACCCTGTCTGTTTTGAGGTGTTTGTCCTTTTTTTGACTCTGGACTCTGGAGCTGCTCAGTGATATACTATAATCCAAACGTGCCATTGGTGAGAATGAAAAAACCTTTGTACCATTTTTAAGAACTTGGATGATTTAAAAAGACCAAACCATGGCTGTGCAGTGGACTCACTAGTATCTCTTAATGTAGCCTGCATGATACTTTTTAGATGAAAGAACCGAGCCTCTCTGTTCAGATTCCTTTTCATACCCTTCAAAGCCTTTACAGAACACACAAAGAATGAAAAGCGGCATATTTAGACTGTGCTATACACTATGTGTGAGAGAGGAGGGAGTACTAGATGTCAGCGCCTACAGAAAAAGTCAATACCTGCTGCTGTTTCGATTCGCTCACTTTCTCGAGTGAGTTGATGAAGCCACTTGGCCTGGTGGTGCAACATCTTGAAAACAATGAAAATCACAATCCAGCTGCTTTTCACTACTAAGTTCTACCAGACATTGTAAAATGATCTAGTTTCTAATTTCTCAAACTGGGTGGTAACAAGTGTGCTGTGTACTAGGGCTGTGCAATTAATCACATTAATATTATATACTATAAAAATAAGTTTTATGCTAGTAAGATTTGTTTTTAAATGTTTTTGAAAGAAGTACTCTTATGCTCACCAATGCTGAATTTGTTTGATAAAAATAAAAACAGTATGAACAGTAATTTACAATTTAAACTCTTTCTGTTTTAATTAGTGCTGGGCAACGATTAATTGTGATTAATCGCATCCAAAATAAAAATGTTTGTTTATATAATATATGTGTGTGTACCGTGTATATTTATTATGAATATATAAAGACACACAAATATAGTATATATTTAGATTTTTTTTTTTACATGTATATATTTATATTCATATAATTTATATTATACTGTATATAAATATATTTAATATATAAAACATTTGTGTATACAAATGTGTGTGCATTTATATATACATAATAAATATGCACAGTACACACACATATATTTTGTACACAAAAACTTTTATGTTGGATGCGATTAATCGTTGCCCAGCACTAATTTTAATATGTTTCAAAATGTTATTTATTTTTGTGCCGTAATAGTTTTTTTTTTTCATGATTCTTTGATGAACAGAAAGTTCAAAAGAACAGAATTAAAGCTTAATTTAATTGCTGAATAAAAGTATTCAGTTCTTAAAAAAAAAAAAAATTGTCGTGGAGTGTTCTAATGTTGCATCCATCAGATGTCTTGTGATTCTTACTTATTAAAGTCTATTGATCATATAGCTTGAGAACTTCTGATTTTGTTAATGGAAAACCTTCAGATATTGTATAGCATAAAATGTTGATTATACAAGATCTGTGTGGTAGAATTTAAATGTTTTACTTTTATACTTAACTCTCTTTCTCTTGTACAGCATGCCAAACCTCAACAGTGACTTGTTTGACCTTCAGCCTGCCTTCGTTCCTGCTGTGCAGAGCACTCCTATCTCCACCGCCAGCAGTGCCTGGGGAGGTGCGGCCCACTCCACCCACACACATACACACGATCACCGATGCCGCATCTATTGCTTTACCACTTTAGATCACTGACCTTTAATTTAGTCCCTGAAAAATCATTAGAACAGATCAATCCTTTGTTAACTTGCAGTAAATGTTCATCTAATTATCTGTTCGTTCACTTGCTAGTTCATTCCTGTTTCAAATTCTTACAAGCTGTTTGTAAGCCCTGTCCCAAAAGCTACCATCAGCCCTTGGCGTTCACAGTTTGGTGAGATAATGGTATATAGATTGTTGGGCCATATGCAGCATTTTATGGCATCAATGATGCCTCAAAGAGCTGACCAAGCAGCTTGCTAGGTTTTGCAACCCAACCAATGTTTCGTTGTGTTTGTGTTCTCCATACCCATCCATCCTGTTGTGTAGGGATCGAACAATGTTTTCTAGATATTCCGAAGCGTGACCGATTTGGGTGCTTTTCCGTTGAGGCATTATCGCTCTGGTTGGGAGCTGTGCTGAGTGTCAGAGGTTCATTTTCAGCACATCTGCTGGGCTTGTGTGAATTGAGGACACAAGGTGCAGAGTGTAGACACACTGCCAGACTCTTAACTATGCCAGGATTTGTAGGTCACAGCATGCACTTGGAGCATGCGCTTTACAGCTAGTGGACAGGTGCGCCGAGGGCTAGCCAGATGCACCGCAAGACTCAGGTCTCCAGAGACCCACATATACTACTAACAGTGCAAAGACACAGCCGTGTAGACAGATGGAGGGATGAGGTGTTTTAAAAAAGAGAGAAAGATTGCTGAGTAATGAGCAGAGTAGTGAGAAAGAGCCACAGGCACAGATTTAAGCTGTAAATTGTTATTTACATAAGAAATCATGGAATAATAATAGGAATCCACCAAAATTTAGGCCGTTTAAAGCACTTCAGCTGAAAGTGGTATTTAATGACATTTTCAGACAAAAACGCATTTAATGGCATTCTCAGATGGATAGAAACTGTTATCAGAAACTTTATTGTAGAGGAAAAAGTATGCATGTAAAATGGTCCAGGTTTAACTGGGCTGCAAAAAAAATTGTTGTGATTATTTTGACACATTGCGATTGACAGTTGTGACATGATGAACATTTAACATTTTCATATTGCTATTGTTTAGATCTTCAGGCAAAAGGCATAAAATCACTTTTTAAATGGCGTCTGCAAAAACTACAAACTATTATTAAGCCATATTGTTACTCAGATTGTATTTAGATGAATTGTGCAGAACTAGAATCAATCTAAATGGTGGCAACTTGCAAGAAAAAAGGTCATGTATACTTCCATGTGTATGTGTGTGTTACTCTCAGGTCTAGAAAGCAGCACTCTTCATCCCATGGCTTCCATGCCCACCATGAATGTAGATTTTGATGCTGTATTTGGGACTAAAGCTTCCAATAGTGATGTGAAGCCATCAGCTGGTAAAATGTCTCACACGTGTGATTATTAATAACTGCGCTTATTAATCTCTGAAGATTTGACCCTTGCCGCTGCGCTTAATAACTGCAAAACTTAGTAACCTTCACCCTAAAATAAACCTCTTCTGCTGGTTTTGCTGTATGGTGAGTTTGTGGAGCTTTGCCGCTGGAACGCTGAAACAAACTGTGCAGCCGGCTGCAGCACCTGCCCGTCTGACTCGGTCCTGGAGAGATTGGGAATGTTCTTTGGGGAATCGCTCATGCTTTTTTTCCTCTCCACTTACTCACTTCGCTGCTCTGTGGTTGTGGACAGTCTGTTATCATCCCTTCATCCATCTACTGTGTGTGTGTGTGTGTGTGTGTGTGTGTTAGTGGAGGCTGGGTGCTGACTGGCATTTTTCTCCATCTGTTAATCGCCTGTCGCCACACTCCTTATCTGAACACAGAACAGACGCACACACATTTCCACTCACCAGTACATCCACTCTCTGTCTGCCCCTATCTTCCTTTTTTTTTTTTTTTCTTGGCCCCTTTTTTCTTACCTTTTGCTTTTTTTTGTCTCCCCCCACCCCTATTCACTCTCTTCTGCTCTCTTTCCTGGGTTATGATGGCTGATCTGATGTGGTGAGTGTGTACTCGTGTTTTTTTTTTTGTCTTGGCCTCCTTGTTCCTGCTGGCGAAGCAGAAAGTAGAACTGTATATATATGGCATGTGTCAGCAGACTGTCTCTCTTGCTTGCTTTCTCTCATTTACTAAAAGAATTAGCAAAATGATCTGGGTTTTTTTACCATTTGAAAACCAGTTGCCTCTTCAGTTAATGAAACCTATCAGCTGTTTGAAAGTCAACATTAAATTGCATTCACAACAGTGTTATTATTGTAATATTTATGTACTATTACAGTATTGTTAGTATTTTGAATTGGCTTTTATTTTTATAACTTCAGTTTTCATTTTATTTTTAGGTTTTGTATTATGTAGATTTTTCATTATTATTAGTTTTTAATATTTCTATATATTTTTGTTTCTCTGTTTTAATTTTAATTTTTAATAATTAAGCATAACATTTTTTTTATTACTTGCCAAGGCAAAAACAAACAAACAAAGTTTTTCCATCTAATATTTATATTTTATTTCAGTTTTATTTTAGTTAACAAAAACTAGTTTTAATAATTTTCGTTACCAACTACTACCCTAATTTACAACGCATTTTACTTTTGTAATGTGATATATTTACGCAAATAGTGGGCAATCCTGGGCAAAAGTTATTTGTCCAAAAGGTTTAAAAAAAAAATTGTGGATACTGAAGGTCAAGTTCATTTTTGAGAGCATTGACATATTATAATAACTATTGGCAAGATTTTAGAAAGTTTGTGTTCGTCTGCAACAGTATCTAAATAGCTGTTGGTTAACATTTAATCAGTAGCCTGCGTGGTCTAAATGAAAAAAGCAAAGTCTAAAAGATGAGTTATTACATTTTATTTAAAGACTTCAAAGGCATTTTTCTCTTTGATATAACATGCACTGATCATCCACAATAAGACGAGTAACATCTATTAAGAAAAAAAAGAAGCAATTTTTTGCAATATTATGCCTCCATAAGGAGAAGAATAAGAAAAAAGGGGATGTCATAGATTTCCATTTTTTTTAAGGAGCCCTGTCGTGTTATTTCCTCTTAGATCTCAGGGTGGTTCTTCCCGTCCTGACCTAATGTTCTGCTCTAGATCTCTATGGGTCTTTTGTCATGCCATGAGTGGCCTCACAGAGGCTCATCCCCGCTGCTTGCATCATTATAAACATCAGCAGGACTGCAGCACGCTTTCTCTCGTCTCACTCCTGTCTCTCTGCTCTATAACACCTATGCCCTAACCAGGCCTGATGCGACAAGTTTCCAGCGACAAGCAATTTGTGTGTCCACATTGAAAGCTTAATGGCTGCACGATGTGACATTGAGAGTGTATTTGATGTTTAATGTACAGTGTACATATTGAGATGTTGCACTGATCCTGTTTTTCCTTAAGACTGATATCTCAACTAGCATTGGCTATTACAGAGTACTGATCTGATACCATCTGTACAAATTAAAATTTACCCTTTCGGCTAACCTTAACAACCATGACCAACACAGAAACTAATTTGTTTTAGTCAAGTCTAACTGATATCCAATTCTTTTAAAAAGGTCAGCAGTGCAGAAATATAAAACCTTTATTGCTGGTTGCTTGACGTGTCGCTTCTGGTTAGGTGTCAGTCTGCAGCAAAAATAAGTGGTTTGCCACTCTCGTAATATTTAATCAATGGAATAATGGTTTCTCTGTCTTTTTTCTCAGGTTATGATGCGTTAGGAGACTTGTTGAAGCCCACGGTGACGGTTCACACTCAGGCGCCGGTCATGGCTCCTCATACAGGCAGTAAACTGTTGGCCAGTGACCTGGATTCGTCCCTGGCCAACCTCGTAGGCAGTGAGTCCCTCTTCCTCGCAGCATTATTGGTCTGTTTGTGTGACTTTCTTTATTTACTTGGTCATAAGTCCCTGACCTTCAAATTGCATTTGTGCTACTCTACTGAACAGAGAGTCAGCAGCCATATGGTGATATACGCTATGGGTGTGTATGTGTGTGCGTGTTGAACAGAGATGAATTAAACCCAGCTTAGGGGAAATGAATAGGTCTCTGATGCCTCCAGTGCTGTAAGTCTTCCAGTATTACGCTGATGTTGGGCTGTTCTAACAGTCTGTTTCTTTTCCCCCCTCTCTTTTTAGACCTGCAGTTTGGGGGAACACCAGGCAAAAAGTGAGGATTTACATTTAATTATCTAAATCATTTCAAATTGTAAAAAGAAGCAGTGTCTAGACTCTCTTTGCATGTGTTTGCATGCAGGTCTGATATGCAGTGGACTCAGCCTGGAGAGAAGAAGCTGACCGGTGGCACTAACTGGCAGTCAAAGACAATGAGCAGCACCACTGCCTGGAGCCCCGCCCCCTTGCCACCTGCTGCCATGCCACCTGCCGCCATGCCCGTGCCACACATGGTGAGAACACACACATGTACACTAGACTTGTGCCGGTATTCGGTAATGCGATATATCACGGTAATGAATATGCACGATATTGTTATCGTGGGCACTTCTAAATACCGTGAATAATGATATATTACAAATTATTCAGAATTTTGAATGCATTTTAAGAATACTTTTCCCATCAACTGGTCAAAATGCACAACACCGCTGTATGCTGAGTGAAAGAGGCGTGTGCACTCTGATGTAAACAAGAGGGAAGGAGAAGCACATGGCGGAACATGTGAGAGACGCTCTGGATGAAAGCGCACTTTCACTCTCTGACAGCAGATGGTGCTAAACTGCAGAAATAATAATAATAATAATAATAATTCATTTAAATGCAGCCGTTACCCCCCCGGAAACCCTGTAAACAAAGCAGCTGCACTACTTCCTGTTTCTGAATCATGTTTAAATTATGTAAATAGCCATTCAGATTTGTGTATTTGCTATGATGTTCATCACAGCGCCAAATACTTAAATATTTAGACTTAATAGGCTATTTATTTTCAAACTTTTTTTACATTTTAATCTGGACTACAACATGCCCTAGATATTGTTTGAAAGTGTTTTGATTCTTTATTGTTCGGTCACACTTTACATTAGGGCTTCATTAGTTAACATTAGTTAACATAAACTGCCAATGAAAAATTCTTCTGAACATTCATTAATCTTAGGTAATTACAATATTTAATAACACGTTGTTAAAATCGAAAGTTGCAACTGTGTTATTTAATGAGCTAACATGAACTAAGACTTGTAATTTTTTAAACAAAGATTAATAACTTCTGTAGCAAATGTAGCTATTGCTCATTGTGAATGTTAATGCATTAACTAAGGTTAACTAATGAGGTCTTATTGTAAAGTGATACCTATTGGTCTTTATAGTTCTTTTGCACTTTAATCTGTGTAAAACTTTTAACTTTATACATTTTTCTGTATTGCTTTATTGCATTTAAATGTTCAGTTATTTTTGTTATAAGAAAAAAGTTATTAAACCTGTTATACTGTATTATGACAGCACTTTTTTTTAAACTTAATTTCAATATCGTGATAATACCGTATACCATAATAAAAGCATTAGCAATTAATCGCAACATGAAAATTTGATACTGGCATATCCCTAATGTACACACACTCACTCACACAGTGATATACAAGCACCTAAATATACTTGCACTACCTTTCAAAATTTTGGGGTCAGCAAGTCACCAAGGCTGCATTTATTTGGTGAAAAATACAGTAAAGTCAGTAATACTGTAAAATATTTTAACATTTTACATCTTAACTGTTTTCTGAAAATCTTTCTTATTTCTTATTATTTATGTTTAATATTTTTATGCAATCCGTCATACATTTTTATTTTTCAAGTTTTTATTATTTATTTTTTTTACAAAAGTGCAGCATTTATTTGAAATATAAATCTTTTGTATCGATGTAAAAGTCTTTACTGTGACTTTTGATCAAATTAATGCATCCTTGCTGAATAAAATAATTAATTTATTTAAAAAATATCTTACTGACCCCTAACCTTTGAATTGTAGTGTATATTCAAACAGTAATACTTTATTTTCAATACACTTGATTCTGATTGGTCACTTGCAGATTTCTTCAGTCAATTTGTTTTTAATAATGACACTATACTGTATATTTGACCAGGCAACTGATTTCTTACATCTCTGTGCTGTTTTTGTCACTCATATCACTCTGCGGGACTCTTTCTTCTCACATTACAATAATTTACACTCAATATTTCATGTCCGTTTATTTATTAGTACTATAATGAAGCAGGGTAATGACCAGTCAGCTGGTCATTATAGCAAAATAAACAACTTTAAAGTATGAATAAGCCTTCGCTATGTTACACTGTGACCGGATAACAGTACATTTATACATTACTTAATATATACAGACATTCTTGCATATATATATATAAACATTCCCATTCACATGCAAACATCATTTCAAATACTCTTAACTTTACAAACCTGAAAGGAATCCATCTGTTGTAAAGCTCAATTCACACCAAATATCCAGAATTCAGGAAAAAAAGTTCTTCTTTGCTATTGGAAATATGTGTGTGAGTGTGCTTCTTGTTCTCAAGTGGTGTGTATTGATCCAGTCAGGCAGGTGATGTGTTAGTCTGTTCTGAGACAGGATAGAGAGGAGTTTTCACTGTTTACATGTGTTTATGGCCTCTCTTGTCTCTCTCTCAGGGCGTTCAGAGTAGATTGACCTCTGAACTGCTTGAGTTGAGAGAGAGCAGATGTCTGTGAATAACTAACCTTCAGTGTCTCTCTTTCTGTCTCTCTCCACCTTTTCTGTGGTCCGCATCTTTCTGGCCCGTTTCTCCTCGTGTCTGACGTCTTCAACTCTCCTCGCTCTATCTGCCCTGTATGTTTCTGTCTTTCTCTCTATCCTCTTTCTTGTGCTTATCCCAGCAGACTGGAATGTTCTATACTAGTTATGTAAGTACCTCCTATAACTGACAGTTCTATTATCTTGAGTATCGTTTACGAGGGATCGATTCTCTCTTACACATCATCTCTCTTATTCCCACACATTTCCCTCACTTTCACATTCCCACACCTTATTTCTTGATTTCTATCTTCACTTATTTGGTTCATTGTGTTAAATTTTTAATAAATTTAGTTGAATCGTGGGTGAAAATGGGCAGTTACTTGAAAAAGTTTTTGTATCGAAATGAAAATGAAAAACATTCTGGTTGTACATGTGCTTTAAAATGAAATACAAACCTTCTGTTAAATTATAATCATGTTTTATTTTACATTTTCTTTAATTTGTTTTTACAAATTTGTTTTTTTTCTCTCTCATTTTTCAGTGTGGATTTAAAAGAAAATCAAAGTTAATTACAGAAGTATTGTACAGATTTTTAGATATCGGTGCATCCTTACCTAATAATAATAATAAATAATAGTAGAGCTGTTAATATATATGGTAATTGGTCGTTATGTATATCATATGCATAATGTATATGTGTATTATATAACTTATTTTAGCTTGAGCTTGTTTACCACAGTGGCTTTTTATGTTTCATGTACTCTTGAGACTAATTAAAAACAATAGTTTGATGTTTCTCTGTAACTCTCTATATGGTTCCAGGCCAAATGACCCAAAAGCAGTTTTCTCACACTGTGTGGATGGGCTAAAAATTTCTACTCTGTGTGAAAAGGCCTTTACCGTAACTTCCAACATCCTCTGACTTCCAAAACCCTCTCTATTCCTGATAAACACAGAGAATGTCATATGTTGATTTCCCTGACATATGAATGTTTGTTCGGTCTCTCATGCCCTTTCTGGAGCATTTGATGTATTCATCTTTTTGGAGCTTTGACTTGCAAACCAGACTTGTGCAAATGTGTGCGTTTGGGGGCTGCATTTTACGTAACCTGTTTACGATTCAAAACTGATGAATTCTTTGTGCCAACAAATCAATGCTTGCCATGTTCAGATCAAAGTGTCAAATAAGGTTTTGGGCTTTTAAGTGAGTGACAGTTATTCAGGCAAGTCTTTGTTTTAGGAAAAACAATTTCAGACATACTCTACCGTTCAAATGTTTAAAGTCAATATTAATGACAAAGGTACTGTTTTCTATGTAATTTATTCCTGTGATGGCAAAGCTGAATTTTTAGCAGCCAGTCTTCAGTGTCACATGATCACTCTAATATACTTATTTTGGTGCTTATTGTTATCAATATTGAAAACAGTTCAAAAGAAAATAATTTATTTAAAATGGAAATATTTTGGAACATTAGAAGTGTCTTCACTCTCGCTTTTGATCAATTAAATGCGTCCTTGAACGGTATAGTAAAATTACAGTGTTGCTGAGATGCATTGTTTTATTTGACTGAGACCAAATGTATTTAAAAACACATTTTTTACTCGTTGTTCGGTGAAGTTTTTTTAGTCTTAGAAACATGTCAGATCCTTGAGTTCTATTGTTTTGCTTCAGTGTTGTGCAGTGTTGCATGTGTTGAATGGACCTGTCCTGACCTGTCATGAGTACAAAAGAGAGTAATTAAACAAGCTCTTTAAATGAACCAGACATGATTAGTGAGCACAGAGCTGTTGGATGAGTACAGTAGTGTTTGATCAGTGAGTTGTGCCATTGGTCATTCGATCATTGAAGCATTGTTTGGTCATTCAGTGCATTGATGGTTGATTTTCGACCCTTTTTTCCCCTTTAGGCTCCTGCTCCCATGGCGTTTCCCATGACAACACCTCAAGTGCCTGTGTATGGAATGGTGAGTATTGTGACCTTACAGTGGCTACGTGGATATTGTGTAGATGAATTAAATGGTTAATAGCTAAAAGAAAATAACGCTGAATGTTGTGTTTGGGGCGAGTTTAGGTCCCTCCTCAGCTGGGACAGATGGGAGGGGTTCCAGTAATGACCCAACCGCCCATGTTGTACAACCAGCCTGTTCTCAGACCCACTAACCCTTTCACCACCATCCCTGGAGCCCAGGTACACACACAAACACATTAGTTAGTCCATCTGTATCACACATGTAGTGGCCTTGCATGCATTTAATCCATACCACACTGCTGTAATACACCAAACCTTTATATCGTAGTTATTTTTCAGTTTCACTAGTCTGAAACTTAATATTGAAAGCATAATAGACCTTCTACTGTCTATTTATACCATTAATATTAAACAAAAAAACTCAAAGTATTAAATTGCCCTTAAAAGTATTAACAGTATTAATAGTTCCTTAATGTTAATATTGGTTTAATAGTAAAGCAGTAAAGACTTTATAAGAGTTTTCTTTTTTGTTGAAGCAATCATTATCTAATTGAGAAATGCTTTAAGGCTATACACCATTGTACTTGCAACTTATTTCTGTGGTTAATATTTGCATTTAATGTGTTAAATATAATTAATGCAATTAACACAGCATCTTTTTTATTCTTGATGTAGTTTTGTAATCTGTTTATTATATATTTATTGTGATAAATCAATGTGCAAAAAAACTTTAAAGCGGGGAAAAAATGAACCGAGCTCATTCAAACAGAGATTTGATAGCACATTAAGTTCACTTTAATTAAAATTTGTTGTAATATTTTTTATGTTCTGTAATTGTTAGAAAATTATCAAAAAAAAAAAAGTCCGATAATTTGCAGTGGAAGCCTGGCTTTTAATTATAACTGTAATGTTGAATGGATATAATTACTCATTTTATACCCAGCAGTGAAAAAAAACAAAGAAGTTTAATAGAGGCATCAGATTGGTATAAGTGATACTGGCCTTTATTTGTAGGGCCAGATGCCATTAAAAATATTTAAAAAAAATTATTTCTGCCTTTGTTGTTTTCATATTAATTTGGAGATTTAATGTAAAAATATATTTATGATCACAGATTTTAGTGTTAGGTGCGATTTAATAGTGATTTAATTACAGAAAGCTGTTATTCTTTTATCTTTTAATTGATTGACAGCCTTAGTATTAATGTTATATTTAACTTTTTTAAAATGTTTTTATAAATAATTATTATATTATTTAACTTTTTAAATGAAGCATTTTTAAATAGCAATACTAGTTTTTGCTGTAGTATTGAGAATGATGAAATTTCACTATTATTCAAATTTCATCAGCAAATTTGACTGGTATTATATTTTAACAACTGAAATTGTAGTATTGTAACATCCCCATCACACACACACAAAACAAAACGCAGCTCCCTGCCTGTGGCAAGTACACAGATGCTCCATTTACAAGATGTTCAGTGCTGCTGTATTCACACGGTCATTACTGAGCGCTTCAGTGCTGGTTTGCTTATTTATAACTCTTTGTGTGTCTTTTTACAGATGCAGTTCATGTAAGTAGCACTTAAGCAGAGCGCCAAACAGGATGGCTGAAAAGAACAAGCTAGTGAGAGGAGGATCCAACTACCACCAAATAAAAGGAGATCGAGATAAAAAGAAAGAGCGTGCATATGGAGAGGAATGTGTTTGTGGCAAGAATGCTTACCTCACTGTCTGAAACGGCTCACCCAACACACACACCCCAGACGAGAGCGCATACAGTGTGTCATTTTTCATCTCTTGAGGTTCATTTCTTTCCTGGGGCACGATGTCTACTGGCAGGTGTGATACATCATAGAAATCGTGGATTTTATTGCAGATATTAAATTACCATGTACAGAGCACTCTTCTTTTCTTTTCTTTTTTTCTCTTCATAATTAATATGAATTAGATCTAAAGCCCAACACAGTGGACTTCCTGTTACTGTCATCTTTTGCTCTGTTACGAAGATGCCCATGCTGAGTTCAGGAAAACAGTGAATGTCAAAGTAAATCCCCTGAATAGTACAGCTTACTAGATCATAAACATGTTTAAATGGCTCATTAACACAATGTCCCGGCTTCTCATTTCAGAACAAGGAAAGTATTTGACCCCTTATTAGGTGCTCTGCACCCCCAAGCACTTTACACATGCATTTATGTGTAACATAATATATAACATTGAGCTGGTCTCTTATATCTACAACGTTAGTCATCTAATGTTAACAATGAACATGTTACTGTTACTGATGGCTACTGTTCAAAATGATCAGTCAATCCTTATTTGTTTATACTGGTTTAAGGGTTTCCGTTTCAGATGTGATGGTGGTCTTGCACATACATATGCACACATTGGTGTTACGTGAGCCACATGAAGAACCCCCTCTCACTGGCCTCCTACCTTGTTTTGTCACTCCAAGGACACTGATTAACATATCTGCTCCTGCTCTTCTGTGTTAACCAAACATGTCATGCATTTACGACTACATCTCACACTCTGAGCCCACTCCCCCATGTACCACCTATCCTGGGAGCGGGTGACCGGAAGCATTGGAGAAGGGTACAGGGCATGTGGCCCTATTCAAAAATCTATTTTTAATGAGGGTTTTGTTTAATCCTATGTTTTTTTTAATCCTGATGTTATAGACTCCTGCATGTTATATATATATTTTTTTTTATTATTTCAGAAAATGACATGAATCATGGTCTGTTTTATGTTGCCAAATTATGTACATTTGTGATTCGAGAAATGCCATAAAGCTAGCTCTTGTACTGACAGCGCGGTTCTTTCTCTGAAGGACGTGCGTATCGGTGTTTGCCAACTTTGGAACCAAAATCAATAGCTAAAATCTACTTTTAGTCTGTTTTTGTGCAGTTCCTCGAAATATGGGGCACTGTTAACAGGGTATCTTTATTTTTGCTTGTGCAGCCAAAGCATTTTCGGTTCTCCCGAAATCCCTTTAACCCTTTCTAGAGCAGGTTTCCACTTCAGCCTTCACATCAGCCCATAATTCCTGCTTTGTTTCTTCATGCTAGATTTAGTTTTTATTCTGCATGGACTGATGGAACGTTACTGGAGATAGTAAATGAGTTCCAAGAAGCTGTGGTTTACAGTGATTTTAAAATCTTAGTGATTTTAGAATTTGCGCTCCTTGTTGTGCCTAACAATGCTTTTTAGCTGTAAAAAAATCACTGTATACTACAGTTTCATGGAGCTTATTGCTTTTTTAAAATGATCACTACCTATAGCTGCAAGGTTTCGGAACGTAAACACACAGCAACAAACATTTAATAATTTATTGGTTACAAATAATAATCCTTCCTCTAAGCAATGTAGTTCTTCTGCAGTGTTTAGCAGAATAGTTGCCAAGCAATGCACAGACTCAGTGGTACAGTAATACTGATGTAATGAGGTCACAGGTGTGTGTTTAAAGAGCCGATCAAGGAATGGAATTTTCTATTTTATAAGAGATTTTGTAAGTGTCATTTTTGTAGTGTCACATGTTCTAGAGAGTTATAGTTATGACATGTTTATAACAGTCCATCTTGTGTCATCAGAATGGTTTTAGGAATGTGTAAATAAGACACACATCATTTGTTTGCATAAGGTTCAACCTTACAAAGATAATCCACCCAAAAATGAAACTTCTGTCATCATTTACCCACATTGATGTTATTCCAAACCGGCATGTACTTATTTATTCTGCTGAACATAAAAGAAGATACATTTTGAAGAATGCTGATAGCCAAACCACGTCGGTTCTCTGTGACCTGCATTGTATTTTTTGTCCATGAGAATCAAACGGTTCTGAAAAATCTTCTTTTGTGTTTCACAGAAGGGCAGTCATACATGTTTGGAGCTCCATTAGGGTGAATAAATGCTGACAGAATTTTTCATTTGAAGTCTGAGTTTGAATTTCCATCAGTTCAAGTGTGGTCTTGGCTTTTGTATGTTGCTAAAGACATCATCACTGCGAGTTTTATATTGTTGCCGTAATGCGTGCTGTGTGACCGCCTGCCCTACCATTTGTAGAAGCGATCAATGTGCATTGTGTTTCTCTGCTTGCTTAATTCTGAGTGCGCGAGTTGGTTACTAATTCTTTACTGAGCATCTCTTAACATGCTTGTGAGTTTATTCTCCTTTGAGCGCCGTCAGGGGGTCCAGCAGGTTCAGACTGAATGCTTTTTATATGCAGGCTCAATGTTGATGCTCTCTGGGTTTGCAAGGTAACGGGGCACCGAGGAGCAATGCTGTTTAATTAGGATCTATTCTATTATCCCGTCACCGGAGGCTTGAAGTGTGTGAAGTGAGAGAGTGAATGTATGATCGTGAGCTTCAGCGAGGGTGAAAGATCTCAAGATGTACAAGGGTGCTGTCATGAGCCAGGGTTTCCATGGTAATCTCCAGTTTCTGGTCGATGAGCACAGCAGCGTTTCATTCTCTTAGTCATATTTTGTCTTTTTTTAATATTATTAAAAGCTCTGCATTCATTAGCAGCCCAGCCTGTGGTGAAGACTGTCTGAAGATGCAAGTTTCTTTGGCAATCTAGTGCTTTTGGATAACCTTTAGGCTTGTTGACTTGATTCACTGGCAACGGGTCATGAATGCTTTCTCTCTGACACACCATAGGCTTTTTAAAACTTGGTTTTGCTGAGTTGAGGCGTTAAAGGAACAAACTTTCATTTTTGTTTAGAATCTCTGCTATGCACAGTCGTTCCCTAAGTTCTTGCTTTCACAGCTCCCCCTTGTGGTTACTGTTTGTCATCTTTCATATAAACAGCTGCTAGTTAGTGTTCTGTTTGCTGTTTATGGGGCGTTTGTGCACACAAAGCAAATGTCTGAGTGTATTGGACTCACCGCTCTACATTCATCCTTTATTTTAGAGCACCCGGCCAGACTGACGAGCAGCCAACTCCAGTGTACTTCTGAACTACTTAGCCTGATTTTATTCATCTCAGGCTCGGCTCATTAGCTGGCCTGGAATACTCAGCTCAGCAACGGCCTTTCAGAATCGATGTGTCAGTGTGTGCCGCACGTCTCAGACCTCTAGTGGGGATGCTTGGCGTTCAGGGTCCTTTTCACCTTCGTGCTGTCATGGAGCTGTCCTGGCTTCTCTGGCTTTAGTGAATTTGTTTTAGGTGGGCTATTTGCTACATTCTTATTGGCATCTTTTTGTCCTTCTTTTCCTGTTACAGAGATATATGCAGTATATTTAGAAAGATGTATTCAGTAGAAGCGCCATCATCCCTGTGTATCATCCCAGGGGAGCAATGCAGCAACCTTTTTTTATCCATTTATCATCAAATGCCAAAAAAGGAGAAAACAAAACCTCCATGTTTATGCCCGTTTCTCCACTGTATTTTTATTTTTTTTTTTTTTGTAATTTATTTATGCAGACCATAAGGAGTTTATTCAGCATGGTGAAAATAAAAAGCAGAAATTGTGGGATTGTGTTTAACTTGTTTGTCTTTCATTTTTGTCTGACTTTCATTCACATAAATAAAGTCCCTTTTTTTTCCTGAGTTGTTGGTTATTTTTGTTTAGTTTCATTTTGTCTGTCATCTTATTCATCTCATCAATTATATCACAAGCGGGAAAATCATTGCCCTCGAGTTCATTTTGGATGTCCGGCTCTTTTGTTTTCTCTTCTCTGGCCTCTTGAAATTGCACTTCATGCCTGCCTCACGGCCCATAATGCAGGGTTTTTACAGTATGAACGCACGTTTTAAATATCTGGTCAAATTTGTGTAGTGCCGTGCTGTGTTGTTTTCGCGTCTGTCAATGTGATTTCTGTTGAATCTATTGCACGAGTTTCACTGCAACAGGAACCACCTGATTATTTCTTTGTAGCACTTTTTAACAGTGGACTCAGAAACAGGAAAATCAACCAATGTTTCTTTGTGTATCTTCTGTTTTAAGACCAACTTCAACTGTTTTGAAGTTGTCCAAACAGCTAAACGTGTATGTAGAGCTGGTTATATTGTGTGGAAAAGGATGTACAGCAACACCTACCATTTTGTGGTCCTTTCCCCCCCCCAACTTCACAGCAAGTCTTTGGCTGTTCAGTCCATCTAAATGATAAAATGGTTCTGTGAGAGGTCAAATTACTCTCTAGTAGACCGTTTCCCATCATGGCATTAAGGCAATTCCTGGACTATGTGGCCAGGCATTCAATCTGATTTCACTAGTTACTAAGTACCTAAATCTGGTTTAGATTGTTCACTTGCTCTACTCTTCTAAAGGTTGCTGTCTGTGATTTGAAGCCGTGACTAGTGATATTCACTTCTATATAAATTATTTGAGCTCAACCGCGTTCTATTTTTGAATTATGTACCGTTGGGGAAAAGGAATCAGACATGTCTGGTTGTGCTTGTACATCAACTCTCTCAAGTCTGGTAGAACGCTTGTGAAACCT
Source organism: Sinocyclocheilus rhinocerous (assembly GCF_001515625.1). Classification (NCBI taxonomy): domain Eukaryota; kingdom Metazoa; phylum Chordata; class Actinopteri; order Cypriniformes; family Cyprinidae; genus Sinocyclocheilus; species Sinocyclocheilus rhinocerous. Next base: position 418,027 of record NW_015632455.1, read on the forward strand.
TTAATCTGTAACTAAACCTGAATCAAACACGCTCTTCATCGACTTTTCATCTGCAACTGCCTTTGGTTTCCCTGTGAGCTTCATGAACCACGCAGCACTGGTTGAAGTCGGTGATCTTATGATACCAGTCTCTCCTGAACTGTCGTTTGTTCGCCTGCAATGAGATGCTCAACCCAGGACCAAGAGACCTGATGGATTTAACTCAATTTTCTTTCGATCGCTTTATAATTTGTACCTGTTTTCTTGCATGTTTTTTGTATCTGACATGCCTGGGAAAGTTTCACAGTTCCATGTAACGTTTGCGAAGTTCTATTAAATATGGTGCTGCTTTTTAGTAAGCAGTTGTTGTCGTAGTGATGGACGAGTTCTGTGTTATTTTTATGATTTATCAGTGGTTGGTTGTGCTGATCTGGTATGTTATATTCCTTCTTGCGATTTTTGCTTGAGTCAGTTTTTGTAAGTTCTTTCATTCTTTCTGTCTCGGTCTCTGTTTTGTTGTCTGTATTTGTGAAGAAAATTTATGGTTGCAAGCCTCTAACCTGAACCATGAGTGAATGCCTTGTGAATAAATGGATTTAACGCTCGCGCTCACCGGTTTCTTAATAAAGGACATTTTTAACAGATTTCATCTCGCTGACTTATTCCGAATGTCTATTAATATTCATCTACACAGTCAGGAATTGTACCTGACTCCATTCCTCAAGGTTTCTCTTCTGCAGTTTATTAATTGCGTTGCCTTACTATTTTAGTTTGTGCCTGTTGTTTTGTTCCAAGATATAGTTTGCTATCAGTTTGTGCTCCCACTGTGCCTGCGGGTCTGTTTCTCTAACCCAGATCCCACTCCTAGCTGCAGAACACAAGAGTATAAAACCACATCTTCCACCAAGCTCCAAGTGCTACTTTTTGACACTTTTTTTACTCATATGTTTATTACATCAGATAACTGTTACAAATAGAAATAACATATATATATATATATATATATATATATATATAAATTGCAACAACAAGCAGTTATGTTCTTGATTTGTCGGCCATTATTGACCAGGTTAATAGAGTTTAAAAAAAATGGGACATCATAACCCAGCTTTAGTGTAGTTTTGAAAAAGACTGGTTTTGGTTTATTGTGTGGCATTTGTTGGTGGTTTTAGTGATTCATCTGTGTCGCTCACCGGTTTCTTAATAAAGGACATTTTTAACAGATTTCATCTCGCTGACTTATTCCGAATGTCTATTAATATTCATCTACACAGTCAGGAATTGTACCTGACTCCATTCCTCAAGGTTTCTCTTCTGCAGTTTATTAATTGCGTTGCCTTACTATTTTAGTTTGTGCCTGTTGTTTTGTTCCAAGATATAGTTTGCTATCAGTTTGTGCTCCCACTGTGCCTGCGGGTCTGTTTCTCTAACCCAGATCCCACTCCTAGCTGCAGAACACAAGAGTATAAAACCACATCTTCCACCAAGCTCCAAGTGCTACTTTTTGACACTTTTTTTACTCATATGTTTATTACATCAGATAACTGTTACAAATAGAAATAACATATATATATATATATATATATATATATATATAAATTGCAACAACAAGCAGTTATGTTCTTGATTTGTCGGCCATTATTGACCAGGTTAATAGAGTTTAAAAAAAATGGGACATCATAACCCAGCTTTAGTGTAGTTTTGAAAAAGACTGGTTTTGGTTTATTGTGTGGCATTTGTTGGTGGTTTTAGTGATTCATCTGTGTCCCCTGCCCCCATCGGCCCCTCTCTATAGACCCCAGGAATGTCAAACTCTCCCAGACAGACCCCAACAGCTGTAAGGAGAGTGAGAGAGTGCACATGGCACTGGCTATTTTTAGAGTTCTTTCAGACTAGAACATCTCTCCTTCTCTTTACCTGGACGTGGCTGTTCCTTCTGGATCTCTCCTTGGCTGAAAGTTCTGGAGAAGTTTCACAGCGGCCGTGCGAGTTCATAAGTACCGGAGACGAATGCAGGACAGAGCATATAAACAAGGAAAAAAGAGTCCAGTGAGCATATAAACAAGGAAAAAAGAGTCCAGCGATTAAGTGAAAATCAAGCTGAATATCTAACAGGCCAACATGGCTCTACTGTGTTACAACAGAGGCTGCGGGGGTCGATTTGATGCTGACAAAAACTCGGATGGTAAGATTTTAATTTATTTTTACTATTTAATATATAGCATATTTGGGGGAAAAGTATATCTTGAACTGCATATATTTTAATTGTCCATGTGAAAGTCATGGCTGATAATACAGGCCTGATGTTAAAAATCTACCAACAACTTTTAAAGTTTGACAACTGAAAGAGAAGTGCTTTATCACTTCCTATACCTGTGAAACGGTTGTTTTGGAAACTGAATTATATAAATAGATAGAGGTGAGCCGACAGCTGATTGCAGTGTGAATGAGATCCACTGGCCTCAGAGACACTGGGGGCCAGGACTTAACTTTGATTTCATTTTGCAACAAGACAGCCTCCATTTATCCTTCCATGTTTTATTTATACATTTGGAAATTGTAGAAAAGGTGATTTAGCTAGTGTCTGTTCTTAGAGGTTTCTTGGATCCGTGAAGTCTCAAGCACATTTGGAGGTGTTCTAATCAAATGTTACTTCCATAAATGGCTTAATCTTCCTACTGTCTCCTCTGCTGAGAATGTGTCACTGTATTGAGTCCTGTTCATAAAAAAAATTGTAATGAGGATGGACTTCTGTAGATAAACGTCTCCTACTAACCCTATTTTCTCTCTCACCCCTTGAAGATGCCTGCCAGTTTCACCCCGGAGTGCCAATCTTCCACGATGCCTTAAAGGTGAGCTCTTTTTGTTTAGACAGCAGCGCGCGCTGCGTGCGGACCGCCGGCTGCTCGGTTCTGCCGTTACTTGAAGCGTGTCGTCGGCGTGTTTGCCTGCTTCTTAGGGAGCCTAATATCCATGTTTTTGTTTTATTTTGTTCTTGGCTGTCTGATGTGATTCTTTGTTTGGGGTTTTGCCCTCAGGGCTGGTCCTGCTGTAAAAAGAGGACGACAGATTTCTCTGAGTTCCTGTCAATCAAGGTATGCTAATAATATGCTAATCGCGACGGTTTCATCTCACGCTGCTCTTCATGCGCTGCACGTACAGTAGTACAGACTGAAACAAAGTGACAAAATATGTCTGAAATCCTCACCATACTTAAAATAACACTTTACAATGAGGTTCCGTTTATTAACTTTAGTTACTGCAAGGCCTGTAAGTGAACATTAGCTATTATTTACAAAATCTGTAACAATTTGCAATAAGGTCCGTTAGTTAACATTAATTAATGCATTAACTTATATTAACTAACAATGAGCAATGCATTTGTTACAGTGTTTATTAATCTTTGTTAACGTTAATAAAAGTACAACTGTTCATCAGGGGCGTGTCTAGAGCATTTTAAATGGGGGGGGCAGTCGGGGGTATAGAGTGAGCTGAGTCGGGCTGGACTCGGTGAAAGTTGTAGTATTTCCTCAGCGATCAGCTCCAGGCATGACGAAGCGGATATCGTCCTCTTTTGGAAGGC
>NW_015632455.1:421650-437891 GCF_001515625.1 Sinocyclocheilus rhinocerous
ACACAAAAAGTGTACTTAAGTACAATACTCAAGTAAATGTACTTAGTTACTGTCCGCCTCTGCCTCGCACACATGGATCGCGTAACATTATGCGCTCTCTGTCATTAAGATCACACTATAGAAACCGCCTAAAATTAAGTATAAAGAAGAGAAGGAAGCGGCCATAGGCAGCTGCCTACACATGCCAGGATCCGCCACTGCCAGATGCAGTTAGAAATGTACTAAAAACAAGCCTATCGCAAGACATCTGGTAGGGGGGGGGCACCTGGGGTGGCCAGCCAAATTTCAGGGGGGGCCGGTGCCACCCCTGGCCACCACTGTAGACACGCCCTTGTGTTCATGTTAGCTCAGTTCCATTAATTAATATGAACAAATACAACTTTGGATTTTAATAATGTATTAGTAAAGATTGAAATTAATATGAAGTTATATTAGTAAATGTTTTAAAAGTATTTTTATAGTTAGTTCATGTAGATAACTAATGTTAATAAATGGAACTTTATTTTACCACAAAATCAATTAAGAATTTTTTGTTTATAGATTAAAATGATGAGACTGCTAAATGCTGTAAATATGTTCATTGTTATTTCATGATATAAATTGCATTAGCTAATGAACTGAACCTTCTTGTTATAAAATATACCAGTATAATGCAGTCCAACATTGTCCACAACAATCGAATTTGAAAAATAATGATTTTTAATTTCAGTTCATTAATATGAACTCAATCATTTTTTTTAGTACTTGGAATAACTAGAAATATATATTCATTATAAAGAAAAGTCTATGGCAGTTTAATATTTAATTAATTTACATGTCGTTTCCAGGTCTAGAAAATCACATTTTTAAAATGAATTGAAATTAAGTCATTTTAAGTCTTGAGGCACCTTTGGAAGTTTTCTGAGGCCCCCAATGGGCCCCGGCCTCCTAGTTAAAAACCACTGATAAATAAAAACAAAAACTGTGATTAAAATTAGTTCAAACAAAGCATGGACAAGAATTATATTCGAAAGTGTGACAGACGTTCACATATTTATATTCATTTAGCAGATGCTTTTATCAAAAGTGACTTATCAAATACCAAATTGTCATATAGCAGCCAATATTAGCAGTACTGAATGTCAAGCTAGAACAGATGTGTAAACTGAGAAATAACTAATTATAATACAAATAATTGAACTAATCATGCCGTCCTTGTGATGGAGAGACGTTCACATTCACACAATCTCAGACATGTAATTTATCTGCTCTGTGTCTGCTAATTATTTTCTCTCAGTCACATGTTGATTGGCACATTCTGCTTTCTGTGCTTGTCCTCTCAGGGTTGCACTCGCGGGCGCCATAGTAACGAGAAGCCTCAGGAGCCTCTGCGGCCAGAGGTGACGTCTGAGAAGGGAGACGTGAAGCAGCACAGTGGAGAGGAAATGATCTACCAGGGACCCAAATCTGCAGAAGCCCTGGAAAAAGAGAGACCCAGGTATATACAGTACATATTCAGCTCACACACATTCTGTTCTGTTTCACACACCAACTCATTGCTCTGAATACAAAATTCGTTTTCTTTCTCTGAAGCCCTCCTTTGTCTCTTTCAAAGAAGAGAAGTACAGCTCCTTCTGACTGTTAAATAAAAACAGACAGTGACATGTTTTACGATTCACTCCTTCCCAGCTCAGATGAGCCAAAGACAAAGCTGCAGGTGAAGATCGCTCCCTTTCTGACTCAGATCACAGAGAAAATGGAGATCACTGAGAGGGAGAAGAGAGAGAAGCTAGGTGAGCAGTTCCTGTTATTCCTACAGCTCAGGATTACCTGCAACACAAGCGCATTGATACTAATGCATTGATTCTCTACTGGTTTTGCCCAACACAAAAATAAACATGTACTTAAAATGCATTAGTAATAACAATGTATTCATACTAATATAATAAATTAATATTAATATTAGAATGTAAAAAAAAAAAGATTTTTGCAGCTAATAATTCACAAAATACATTGCACTCAGCACAAATATTGTTTAAAGGGGTCATATGATGCTATTTTAAAGATCATTATTTTGTGTATTTGGTGTAACAGAATATGTTGACATGCTTTAATGTTCAAAAAACACATTATTTTTCAAATACTGTACATTATTGTAGGTCATCTATGCCCCGCCTCTCTCAAACACGTCATTTTCTCCAAAGAGAAAGGAAAACTTGAAATCGCATCATATGACCCCTTTAATAATGTTGCAGCCCATCACAAAAGTAAACAAAAATAACCTTTTAAAATTAAGTGATGAAATGTATTAGTATTAATAATGAACTAATATTAATATAATAGTTTAATATTATGAATCATATAAATAATGCAAAAGGCTAAATGAAATTGATAAATAAAAAGCACTAATCTTTTCATACCATAATATTGACATTATAATTTAATATTAATAATTAAAATAATGCAAAAAAAATTGTATTAATCTTCGCCAATGATTCCAGAATTCCAGAATAGCCAATAATTTCCTAAATGCATCGTGTTTAGCACAAATCATGTTTATTCATGTTGCAAGTGAGCCTGTATTTAATATAGTCTACATAAGGGGTATTTTTTGTTAAATGGAGCTAAAACTAAAACCATTAACAAAATAAATAAATAAAAATGTTTACTTGAAACAAAATAAATGTGAAATGAAATAAAATAAAATATGAATAAAATAAAACGTCTTATTTTGTCGTTACCAACATTTAGTTTAACTTGAAGTACTAAAATAACTAAAACTAAAGAACTGAAAAACTTCTAAATAAAAACTATATAGACAGCAAATAAAAATGACAAAAACTCTATTACTAAAATTACAAAAAAATGAACTAAAGTGAAAGCAGAAAACATCTAAGTTTAATCTTAATTCAAAATACTAACAAACTATAGCATATCAATGATACTAAAATAACACTGGTCCAAATCATATTTATTTCTGTGTTGTTTTGTTAATGTTTTAGAGGATGGGGGCATATTGCACACATGCACAGCCAGCACAAAAAAATATAAAGCATTTATAAGAGCCTTTTATTTAGCTATTTTGACTGTGCAAAATGGCATGGGTTTAATTATATTATTTGCGTTACCATTTTTTTCCCATCGCTCTGGTGAAGTGTTATGCATTATGTATTTATGTTCCTGTAGCTCTTGGTTCTGCCAAAGCTCAGGGCTCAAAGGACTTCAGTCCTTGACAATAGTTGTTGATGTGACGCCCACCTGTCTATAATCTGTCACTTACAGTAGGACCTCTGTAAAAACACAGTAACACCCTTCTGTGTTCACAGGTCTGCTGTAGGATACTTGTGTTGTGTTTGTTGTGCTGCATGACTGTCATTTTTTATAGAATGTGACTATTGCACATTTTGAGAAATCAGCAGACTTTTAAAGTTCCTCTTACAGTTGTTTTGTCACCTCTTCCCTCTCGCTGTCCTACAGAGAGTCAATGGAGTCAATGAATGCAGGATGCAAAACACAAGGTGCTCATGTAATATGTAAATTACAACAAACAAATCAGCTTGCCTAACAAAATATACAGTTCATGCCACCTAGTGGCCATAATAAAGAACGACACTGCAGCACTTCATGTAGAGACAGACTCCACAAAGAATCAATCCTGGGCCGTTGAGTGTTTTTGTGTAACAGTACTGATCCAGCATCAGTCTACTTTGGTCCTTACAACTAGTTTCATGAGAACAGAAGGAGCAGAAACTGACTCTAGTTCATCTTGTTTCATGGTGTAATGTTGAATGGACCCAGAGCAGAAGATGAGCCAGAATTAACGACTAAAGCCGCAGGGTCAGATCCCTCACTGGGATTTGACCTTAATGCCTTCTGTTAAAGCTTCCCATCATCTTTAATGGATTAGTTTGCTGAAATCCCAAAAGTTCATCATGTTAATTACTCAGCGGAGCTCTTCTTTAGTCCATGTGAGAACTAAACCTGTATCAGCAGGGCTGCGTGTCGTTCACAATTAAATTAGTCTCTTTTTTGTGTTATTTCGTTCTTTTCACAGTGAATTAGCTATGAGCATGCTATCATCGATGGCTTGAAATGTCACCAGGAATTTAATATATTTCATTCAATGTCATTTTTTGCACCATGGTCTTTGAAATGGATCCATTTCAGCCCCTGTGGAAACTGAAATCTAATCTCTTGAAGTGAAAGGAAGACAATTCTTCTTTTCTGAATTGTGCTCAGTTCTGCTCGTCAGGGTAAAGACATACTGTTGGTTCTCTTTTCTTCAGCCAGTGAGACAGACAGCACGTATAGCTCTGTTACAGCTTCTTCCCAGTTCCTGTATCTATTAAACATTTTGCAGTACAAGCAAGGCCTGTTTTCATAAAGCTTCTCATTGTCAGAGAACTGATCTGGATTCATATCCACATGTGCTGTCGAATTCAACAAGAGATCATGATGTGTTCACACAAAGGGTTCTTAACATCGGCAATTAAAGATATTGTTGATCAGATGAGATGGGAGATGCATGGTAATTCACATCTGCTGATCATTGTCTAGATACAAATACTGGAACTGCTGCTGCATAAAAACCACTGACTTCAATGCCTTCCTGGATCAGAAAGGCTGCACAACAGGAAAACACTGCTGGATCCCCAAACAGGTAATGGCTAATGGACTTTTTTTTAATCAGTGGATATAGGTATTTGCATGGACACATCAATGCAAATAATGATTGATTATATAATTCCATTGATTGTTGCATGGAAACAATCAACTAACCCTTTCTGAAATCTGTATGTTGTGTTTGTGTTTGGTCTGCAGGACAAAAAGAAGGTGGCTTGCAGGCATGATTGGCACCAGACAGGAAAGCAGGTCGTGGTCACAATCTACGCCAAGAACTCCAGTCCAGAGCATTCCTACGTGGAGGCAAACCGCACAGTGGCGAGTTCAAATCGACCTTTAAAAAAAGTCACTTCACATCAGCATCCAATGACTTTTTATAAATGATCTTTGTCCATAAATACATTTTTTTTGGTCTCTTGTCAATCTGCAGTTAACATGCCACATTCAGTTTGAGGGTGACAGTGTTTCATCAGGACATCCACTTATGGGGGGTAAGATTGTTGTACATTCACACTCTCTTATGATTTAGCAATGATATATCCTCCTGAAACTTAGAAAGTTATCATTTTTTTAGTTTAGTGCATAGAAAACAATTTACAGTTTTTGAAATTCCATGTGCTTGTCTTTTTTTTCTTATAAATATAAAAAAAAAAATTCTAAATAGCATTACTAAATTATTGTTAGTTTTAGTTTTATCATACAATTTTATTTATTTATAAGTCAAAAAGTCAGACATCTGTGTCCACTTCTGGTCTCTTAGGTGATTGACGTGCAGAGCAGTTTTGTGAACATGGTGCCCTCTAAAGTTGAGGTGACCATGCGGAAGGCTGATGCTGAGACCTGGGGGAAACTTGAGGACCCCACACACAAACCTGAGCCAGAGGTCACAGATGAGATGAACACAGAACAGGAAGACATCAAACCCGACTGGTACATCTCAGATGATGACATCAGTGAGTCTGACTGGGAAGACGAAGAGGAGGACAAGAAAGAGAGTGAGGAGAAAAAAGAAGATAAACAGGCAGATGATGGACCCCCTGAGCTAGAAGAGCCTGCTGCTGTCCCCCCAGAAAAAGGAACATTTATTCTGAGGTTATGGATTTGTTTACAAGATCACATGGGATTTATACAAACATGGGGCTGCTGCTTTCAAGCAGTTAGCCTTTTTTAGTTTTTTTTGCTCAAATATATTGTACAGTATGTTATTGTGTTAAAGGTTAGGGAAGTCTTAAAACTCTTGTCATCCAGTTTTGCACAGTTTACATGATCATTTCTAAAATCATTCTGGTGAGCCGATTTGGTGAAACATTTTTATTATTTGTTAAAAACAGTTGTGCTGCTTGATTTTTTTTTTTTTTTTTTGTGAAAACTGATTTGTTTTTCAGGATTCTTTGATGAATAGAAAGTCAAAAAGAACAGACTTGGATTTTTTTTTTTTTTACAATTTCAATTTAAAAGTCTTTACTGCCACTTATTGAATAATATTAAAAAATCTTCCTGACCCCCAACTTTTTACTGGTAGTTGAAAATACTCAATGCAGATTTTCAGTACTGACAAAGCAATGAATGAACCATGATAATAAAGTGCAACAAGTCAAACAGCAATGGCCACACTTTATTTTTGCGTCAAGTTGACGGCAACAATCCTGAAGTAGGTGATTGCAGTCAGACAGAGTCCAAGGCCATGGAAGCTTAACTACAACCCAACTGGCAAAATACTTTAAATAAAAAGGATATATATTACAGCTTAAAAGTAAACAGTAGTCTTGACAATGAAGAGGATAGGTACCTGTTTTGGTTCTTTTTCTCTGTTCAAAGAAAAAAATGAAAAAATACATAAAATCATTGCCTTCCGCTTGTACCTTATTACCAGTCATAATCGATGTGCTGATACGCAGAGATGGTCAAAGTAACGTTTGCTATGTCAATCAAAACTAAGCACGCAGCAACAATTCATCACAGATGAAGTTTGAAACAAAGACATGCAAAATAATAATAAAAAATACAGTCCAACTTTGAGGGGCACAATCAGCACCTAGACTGTCCATAAACTTTCATATCGAGACCATATTTGTCATTTTCTTTTTTACAGAGCAATACTGTTAGACTTTGGCTCAACTATCAAGAAAACAATTAAGTTGTCCAGCATTGTGTATATATTATTTCTTTTAATGGAAAAATGTTACACTGTACCATCTGTTGATAAATACTGTTTGTGATCCACACATTGTTCAAGTTTTGCATTCCCTTCGGGTTTCCATGTACAGACTGACCCCGAAAAGGGGCGACAGTTGAATAACATTCATAAACTGGATTATATACTGTCTTATATGTAACATATCTCATCATAGGTTTTCCCATGAATGGGATACCAGTTTTCATATGATAAAACAAAACACACAACCTTTTAAGTTTGCTTTTTAAACATGTTTTCTATATTAAAGTGCAAGGCGAGATAAAATACATCTTGAAATGTACGACATACAGCATCACTTTCTTTCACGAGATTTCCCTGCAGAAAAAAAGTAAAGAAACAGTTCACTTTAAACCACTGCGCTCCATTTACTCACTTGGCACAAGAGTTACGGCACTGAAGCTTCTAGAACGACGGCTCAATTGACACACTAGTGATACACCATCACGACTTGGCTGACGATCCGAGAGTACAGAGAAAAGGTAGACCTTTTTTTTTCTGCATAAGGGCATGAAAGGCATGCAGAAACTAGATGGTCTTTGATAGAGAGAGATACAGAGACTAGATGCAGATTAACTATTCAGCCAGTTTGACGAATAATACAAGTCCACCATACATTCATTCATCAGGATATTCCTTTTTTGCACGCGTTTAATAGTCTTCATTTTAATACAATTGTTTGATTGAGTTTGTTCCTTTCTTGTTGTTCAGGCGGCGACAGGACGGGGCCAAATAAATGTCTTATTTTTTTTTTCCCTTTGGAGAGCGAAGAAAGTTTATAGTTTGTGTCTGACGGCTTGAATACTAAGAAACAGAAAAAAGTAACAAGATCATAAAATAAGATTAAAAAAAACGAACGGATTAGGTTGCGCACGGGAAACAGAGAGAGATGACGGACGATCCACTTCCTGCTCTCTGATGATGAGCATTTCCTGTGACACCATCCGCAGGCGCAACAGAAGCTCAGTAATGCAGTGCCGGGCCGCGCACAAACACTGGGGTGGGGCATGTGTCTGCACAGGTGCTCTCCTGTCCTCCCTCACTGGGCGTCCCGTGTGCAGAGTGTGTCCTCGTGACAAACCACTTCAGCTCTTCAGTTGCCCGCAGGATCCACATCACACATCCCGCCCTTGATATCCCAAGATCCTGAGCGGCGCAAACAAATGTGTTAAGAATAAGCTTGTGAGTTTAAGGACAATTAATTAATTAATTTAAAATAAAGAAAGTCAAAAGTTTGGAAACAATTTTTAAATGTTCTTAATGAAGTCTCTTATGCTTACTAAGGCTGCATTTATGTACTACTTAATACAGTAGAAACACATACTGTGAAATATTACAATTTGTAATGTAATGTACTTCTGTGATGGCAAAGCTGAATGTTCAGCATCATTACTCCAGTTTTCAGTGTCACATGATCCTTCAGAAATCATTCTGATATTCTGATCAAATAAATGCAGCTGTCATTAAAGAGACATCATTAAAAACATTTTAAAACCATAATGTTTTGATAATACTGTAAAATATTACAATTTAAAATAACTTTTCTAAAATGTAATGTACTTCTGTGATGGCAAAGCTGAATGTTCAGCATCATTACTCCAGTTTTCAGTGTCACATGATCCTTCAGAAATCATTCTGATATTCTGATCAAATAAATGCAGCTGTCATTAAAGAGACATCATTAAAAACATTTTAAAACCATAATGTTTTGACAAGTACTGTAAATTGCTTGTCAAATTACAGTAAAAGGAATGAGATGATTATGCAAAATTAGTTCATAATTAGGCCGCAGCACATACTGCACTCCACTGCAGCTGGATATGCCAGTCATACTCTCAGTGAAGCAGCATGATGCTGAGATTATGAGGCTGGTTAATGGTGTTTCTGCTAGTGAATGTGTCTCTTACCTGACAGAGAGCCGCTGGACCGCTGCTTGTGTAACCTCTCTCTCTCCTTCTTCCCCTTGGGCATGATTTTCAGCTTCATACTGCTTTTCCCAGGCACAGGGGACAGGTCCTGGAATTAAACAAACAACAGGAAGACAAGAAGAAAGAGAGGGGGTGATGTGCGATGCAGTCCAATAAGCTGGAATCTAGTAATGCATGTGATGTATGTTCTTTTTGTCACATGATCAGTTTCATGCCATGATGCAAAACTATTAAAGATTAAATGCAACATTATAAACACTGACTTAGAATAAAAAAAGCATTTGAATCAGTGTTAATTTTGACAGCAAATTTTGATTTAGTTTTAGTCATAGTCTTTTGACTAAAATGCCATTTTAGTTTTAGTCATATTTTAGGCATCTGAATTGTTTTTAGTTTTAGTCGACTAAATCTACAGTAAATTTAGTCGGCTAAAATCTAATGGGTTTAGTTACAGTGTAATGCATTTATTAAGCATTTCTCTAAAATTTCCAAACTCATTATATAGGTTTGATATTAAGGTTTTATCATGATAGACACCGATTTAATGGCTGTGACACACAACATGCCTTTATGTTAAAATTAAATAAAAACACTTCTCACAAAGAACAAGAACATGGTCTACTTTTTACTGAAATACCAATGGTTATAGGCTAATTCTGCATTCTTTATAGCAACTTGTTTACCATATTCTTCATTCTTTCAAGCAGACATATTTATTTCTATAAATAAATTTAGATTAATCTTTAGGGCTACTAAAGTTTTTCAGTCAAGAGCAGTGCGTGATTTTCTGTCTTTCTTTTGTTACTTGATTAACATCAATGACTCGGACAATAGCAACTAAATTAGGCTGCTGTCCCTTTAAAACCGAATGCACAGCTGCAATGGATGCAATGTACTGATACACGTTCTTCCTACTGTTTACGTTCACTTAAGACATAATCAACTGTGTTTACGGGACATTCCATCGAATGGGTAACATTTCTGTCCCCAGGACATTAAATGTATAAAAATGCATGAAAATGAACTCTAAAATACATTATTAACATATTAAGCAAAGTGTCTTCACATTTAGCTAACTGCAAAATTTCGAATGTATAATTAAAATCATTAATAAAAACTACCTAGAACACTAAAGAAATAGCAGTTGTTGCATGTCCCCACTCCCTGCCTCTATAATTTACCATGAAATATTATGGTTAAAATCCTTCAGAAATTAATTTTTGTTTGCATTTATGTGTGACTTTATATCCAATCAATGATTTCCTTTTTTTCAAAAGAAAAACTACCTAGAACACTAAAGAAATAGTAGTTGTTGCCACTCCCTGCCTCTATAATTTACCATGAAATATTATGATTAAAATTATCCTTCAGAAATTATTTTTTTTTTGCATTTATGTGTGACTTTATATCCAATCAATGAACTTTTCTTCAAAAGAAGAAAAAAAAATCCATAACATTTTTGATAAAATACACATTTTAGTTGTGTCCCCAGGTTTACACTCAGTCCTGTTACCCTAACACATTCCTCCCTCTGATATACTTGGAACATTCCAAAATATATTTTTTCAACAGGAAGTTGCATTATCCAGATCTTCTGAAGGCAATGGGGACACCAAAGGTAAGTCCTCTCATTTTCTTTTCAATATATCTGATGACATTTCAACTGTGTCTGAGAGGGTCAATCTCAACATACTGCCGTTACCGAAATTATTTTTAGATGTTATTTGTTCATTTTAAAAATACACACTAGAATTTGCTCAGTATCCTCATGCTACGTGAATACCCGTCAAAACGTACAATTCAACATCATTTTGTGTGTAATTCTCCGTTCATGCGACGTGAAAGAGTACTCGCGCGCTGTGAGACGAGCTTTCTGTGTGTGTATGCTTCAGTGTCTGCGCTCAGAAAAACCGGACCGAATTGAGTTCTCTTGCGTCGTCAGATTTATCTTCTCTTATTCCCACATGTTGACATTTTTGAATGTTTTATGCGACGTGCAGCAAGTGTATGTTAGCTTATTTCCTACCTCCGAACCACGCAGCAGATTCGTTCTGAATGAATCTCTTCCCAAATCGTCCCTCCCTATTATAATTGATATTAATAATGTTTCTTGAGCAGCAAATCAGAATATTAGAATGATAGAATGAAGGATCATGTGACACTAAAGAATCGAGTAATGGCTGCTGAAAATCAGAATAAATTACATTTGAAAATATATTAAAGATAGAAAACAGTTTTTATAAATTGTAATAATATTTCACAATATTACTATTCTACTGTGTTTTTGATCAAATAAATGCAGTCTTCTTGATGAGCATATGAGTCTTCTTTCAAAAACATTAAAAAAGGTAGTGTAACTTTTTTTTTTGAAGTTGAAATCATACCATATCTAAACAACTTTTCTTTGAAGTAAATTAATGTACTTTTTACATTCGGAATCCAATTGCTGTGCTTCATAAATAAAGTAATGTTACCTAAAATGCAAGTCCAAAAGGGTCACACTCAAAGTTAAGCTCTGGAGACATGAATGCTGTTTAGGACAAACCTCTTCAGAGCAGTGCATGCTGGGACAGATCCAGTGAATGTCCTCCAGCTTGTGTAACTCAGCACTGAGGCTGTCCACTGTGGAAAGAAGCTCTTCTTTTTGAGAGGGCTCCAACCGCTACACACACACACACATGCAGAAAATGTCTTTATCATATTTCAGACTAGGGCTGCACGATAAATCGCATGCGATATTTAACGCGCATCTTGTCAGTAAAGCCGGTTCTTTAATCAGCGGTAAATCTCCATCACCTGCGGGCTTTCACATGTAGAAGCATTAACTACACAGAGCCGTTGTTCACTGACAAGCTGCGCAAAACCACGATCATATTTTGCGCATGTTTTGCGCAGCTTGTTGGTGAACAACGGCTCTGTGTAGTTAATGCTGCTCCATGTGAAAGCCCGCAGGTGATGGAGATTTACCGCTGATTACAGAATGGCTTTACTGACAAGATGCGCGTTAAATATCGCATGCGATTTATCGTGCAGCCCTATTTCAGACTGAATTACTTCTGCACAAGAACAGGCCAGAGAAAGTGAGAGAGAGAGAGACAGTGATGCCGCTCACCAGCAGTTTCCCCTCCAGCAGCATCTTGGTCTCTTGCTGGAGAACTTTACTGCTGTTGACAATGTCTACAGCTGTACTGCGACTCAAACCCTGCAGAGAAAACACACACATGTTCACAGTTCAGGTTTAGTTTGACTTCCTGACAGACTTTTGCTGTTCAGTGATTAACACACAGTGTTGTTTAGTTCCTTCACTTATTCTTCTATTGGCTGGTCAGTGGAGGTCCTGTGGAGAACAGCATGAGCAGCTCAATAAGAACATGCTGAAAGTCTCAGCAGGAAGAAAGGACCTGCTATTATTCCTACTGAAGACTGAAAGGTGCACTCGGTAACCTTTAAAGCAGAGCTGGACTGAGCTGAGCTGATCCTCATCACATCCCTCGCTGCTATGAATATATATACAGTACAGTGGGGTTCTCACTCAAAACATGACATTTCAAATTCAAAGTAAGCAGAATGTTCAGTTTTTTAAAGAATATTTGTGATATTAACTGCTTCCTTGTTTCCGCATCAGGTTTTACATTTTGGAGTTTGTGGAGTTAATGTAGCTTACAGTAAATGATGCTGTCATTGAAGCAGAAGTGGGGCAGACTCCTACAATCATATTCACCAGTGGTGTCACACATTTGGACTGTATATGTTGTACTGTTCAAAAGTTTGGAGTTTGAAAGAAGTCACTTATACTGACCAAGGCTAAATTAATAAATAAATGATAAAAAAATACAGTAAAAACAGTAATATTGTCAAATGTTATTACATTTGAAAATAATTGTGCACTATTCAGTATATTTTAAAATGTAATTCATTCCTGATGTAAAGCTGAATTTTCAGCCAGTCTTTAGTGTCACGTGATCCTAAAGAAATCATTCTAATATGCTGATTTGCTGTTCCATTTCTTTGTTATTATTAATATTGCTGCATAATATATTTGGGGAAACTGTGATAGATTTTTTTCAGGATTTATTGATGAATATAAAATTCAGAAGACCAGCATTTATTTGAAATAGATTTTTTGGTTTTTGTAGCAATGTCTTTACATGGACTTTCAAAAGGCATTACGGTCACGTTTGACCAATTTACTACATCTTCGCTGAATAAAAGTATTCATTTCTTTCAAAAAAAAGTGCTGACTCCAAACCTTTCAACAATAGTGTTTCTATACATATTATAAACATACATTATTTGATTTTATTTTTGACAAAATGTTGTGCAATCAGTATGTTTTAACATATTCACTTATGAAAATAATTCTTTTTAGAAACATTATTACCCTCTACTGTGTATTTTGATTGTAGGTGATCAATAATGTTGAGCTTAGATGATAATTGAATTATTCCAAACAAACAGAATGAAGCAGCTGGAATTGTGTTAAATTTGGTTGTTAAACACAGGTTAACAGTCCAACAACAAAAGAGTTTTGTTCACCTCAGGACTGGAGGGTTTGGAGGGGAAGGCTTCACTCAGGACCGCAGCACTGGCATTGACAGAGTGAGCTAATTCCTGCTCCACCACCTTATGAGTCTTAGCCACCTCCCGAATCCTACAAAGCATCATCACGACACATTCAGCTGCAGCATAACACATAAGCCTTTAATACATGGTAAAATGGCTTGTGAATTAATACAAGGAAGTGTCACATTTCTGAGGATTAGAAGTGACAATAATGGGTGTGGTTTCAGGTAAAACAGATAGTAGCCCTCAAATAGTTATGAAATAGTTTCCCACAAGTGTATGCATTGATATTCTCTGTGGCGTGACATTCCTGTTGGGTTACAAACTACATTTGTGTGGATGTCACAGACTCTTCATACAGGCACACACAGACACACCTGTTGATGAGTGTGTCGGCCACTAAACCAAGCTGCTGCACCTGCACACATTCCTCTTCTGTCAGATATTCCATGGACTGCTGGGAATTCAGTCGGGGCCGGGCTGGGCGGCTGTCACCTTTCCGCTTGTCTTCCCATGATTTCAGCGTGCTCTCGAACGCCTAGTGTCACAGCAACAGACAATGTTGACACATCTGCACGTTGCTCAAGTTTGAGGTCAGAAATTGACATCTGACATTGATAATAATAATATGAAATGTTCACTGAGCACTAAATCAGCATATTAGAATGATTTCTGAACAATTATGTGACACTGAAGAGTGAAAATTCAACACTGAAAAATTCAGCTTTGCCATCACGTGAATAAATTACACTTTCAAATATATTAAAATATAAAACTAAAATACAAACAATTTAAAAGATTTACTTTAGATTGTAATAATATTTCACAATAATACAGTTTTTGCTGTATTTTAACCAAATAAATGCAAAACTTGTACACACTAATAAATGCTAAAAGATCCAAACTTGAACTGACTTGAGCTACAGTAGATGGCACTACTGTTTTCAGTAGAACTGCTTTATTTCTTAATCGTCTTTGTTTTATAATTGATAAAGTTTACAACATCGACACTGTTCCTGAACTTAACCGAATCAACACTGAACTGACTCAAGCTGAATAACGTCTCTTTTGCCTTCTGTAGAGCTGTTTATCCTTGAACTGAACTCATTTCATAACTTATCATTTTTACAGTTAATAAACTGAACAGAGCCAACACTGAGCTGACCTGAGCTGAACAACTATTGTCAGTGTTTTACAGAATAATTTGAATTTGTCTCAACTTGATGATATTTCTTCTGTTATTTTCCTGTTAAGCTGCTTTGAAAACAATCTATTGTATATAACTGTATATAAATAAAGGTGACTTGACTAGACTGTGCAGTAAGCTGATATGCTTGTTTTTCTGGTGAAACTGGTTGACAAAGGAGGTCTTGCTGGTTAGGTTAGTCCAGTGGGAACAGCAGCTTATCAGAATCCTATACAAGTGAAAATGATCACGCAACAAATGGAGGTGACTGGTCTGTGGTCTGTTCAGTCAGTTATGAAGACATTTATAAAAGACAAGAGAAAAGAAGATGAGCGTGCGCACACACTGACCCGGTCTCTGGTAAGCATCTGGGCTCGGTTCTTGTGGACGATTTGGACGATGCCAGGAGGCTGAATCCAGGCCTCACCGTCCACCTGCACAGGCACACCTTCATCACCCAGGATCGTGATCTTCACCTGCCGACACTGAGGAGACGGCCAGTGTCAAGTACATGCCAACTCATATGACTGATGTAAGAACAGTTCTAAATGATCTTTAATTCACCCAGGTGATGCATATTATAAAATTATGTACCATAAATGACTCATACAAATTTTCTCAGAAACAAAACAACATTAGATCACATGGTGGAAAAATACTTTTCTCCGAATTCTCTAATTAACCCTAATCTCTTAACTAAGTACAGTACAATTAGTCAGACATTGCGTTGTCACTAAACTGTTGCATTTCTTTGAATTGCAATGGCAAGTCTTGTTATTCTGATTATAGTCCTATTAGGGTGTGGTTGAATTTAATTCAAATTCCAACATGTCTTCAAAAAAAGATCATTTTTAAATTGTGAATTGTGTGCTTGAGTTCAGACCTGTGCGATGCGGTGATGCTGCAGGTTGATGACTCGAGACATGGCCATCTGCATGCTGCCGAACACAGCTACCACCTCCAACTTCTTATCATCAAAAGATGGAGCCCCAAAATTCTACATGAATACAACAGCAGACAGAATTTCATAATGTCCACCACATTCTCATTATCTGATACTCTATTTACACAAGTCTACATAAATCCATTTCTATCCATCTATATCTGCATATTTTAAGGCAGTGTTTCCCAACCGGGGTGCCGTCTGTCGAGAGCAGGGGTGCAGTGTAAAAAATCTTTTTAAAATCTTTTTAAATTGCTAAAATGTTCAAAAAAGCATCTATTATATAATATCCATTTCTGATGTCGCCAATAATTAGAGATGCACCGAAATTTCGGCTGGCGAAAATTAGTTCACCGCTCAGATTTCACTTTCACGTGGTGTGACGCTCTGCGTATTATCCCGCTCTATGCGTGTGCGCTCCGCTCAGTCGCTCCACTCGTATACCATTCAGTTGTACCGAATATCTATACTTTTCAAATTATCATATCGAAGTTAGAAATTCAAATATTTTGACAAAATTAATTTTGTAGGGTGCCACAAGTTTGTTAAAATTTCCAAAGGGTGCCGCGACAAAAAAAAGGTTGGGAAACACTGTTTTAAGGTAAGAAACTACGACAAAATCACATGAAACCCAGGAAGGACCAGATGTCTTATGTACACCCTGACTCTTGCTGGGAAATGACATCATGATATCCCTCTTTGTTAGACAAATACACTTTACAGGAAAGAATCTGTTACAGTAATGCGAGTTGGATAGATCTGATAACAGAGTCACTCCAGTTATGTATATATATATATATATATATATATATATATATATATATA
>NW_015632455.1:440542-465566 GCF_001515625.1 Sinocyclocheilus rhinocerous
TTTTAATATCTTAACCCTACTGTTAGACCTACTTGAAAAACTAAAAAGCTATTTATTTCATTTGTAGACCTATCTTGATTTTTTTTTATTTGTGCTATCATTAGTAATTTCTTTATTTGTTCTTATTTTATTACTGTCTGCTTACTTGTCATTTTTTATTCAGTTCAAAGTTTGAAATCAAGCTATCTCGTGCTACTGCAACAAAATTACCCAGCTGTAAATTTAATTACCATTATAACTAGCTATCTCACAATGTTTACATATGAATAAAGGCCTACATTAAAATCTGTCATATAAATTGCTGTCTTCATTAGAAATTAGCCTACTGATTGCCACCATTGATGGACAACATTTTTTAATAATATTAAAAATATCTGTATGACATTATATTCTGCAGTTCTTCCCTGTTGTACCGAATATCTATACTTTTCAAATTATCATATCGAAGTTAGAAATTCAAATATTTTGACAAAATTAATTTTGTAGGGTGCCACAAGTTTGTTAAAATTTCCAAAGGGTGCCGCGACAAAAAAAAGGTTGGGAAACACTGTTTTAAGGTAAGAAACTACGACAAAATCACATGAAACCCAGGAAGGACCAGATGTCTTATGTACACCCTGACTCTTGCTGGGAAATGACATCATGATATCCCTCTTTGTTAGACAAATACACTTTACAGGAAAGAATCTGTTACAGTAATGCGAGTTGGATAGATCTGATAACAGAGTCACTCCAGTTATGTATATATATATATATATATATATATATATATATTTCACTTTTTTGCACCTATTACATGGCATACTTAAGAAATATTGCATGAGCAAGAACATAAAATATATCTATTTACTAGTCTTCAGTGCACTCTATATTAGCACACTTATTGCATTTGTACTGTGTTCAGTGCTGTTTAACATTCTCATCTTGTTCTATTTTCCATCATTTGCTCTCCACACTGGTTTCATATTGCTTCTTGTTTATACGCCACAACGCACTTTATCGCACTGACAATTTGTTCTTGAAAAATGATGATGAAAGGGAATTGATGGATTGATGAGTGGCTGTAAATGTGGTTGATGCATTCTGAAAGTCATATCTGCAGGAAGAAACTCTGGCCAGGAGCCATTGCTTATTGACAGCTCAAAACATTAAAGAGATGCACTGAAGATAAATGCAGGGCACACATTCATCTGTTCAACTCTGAGATGATTTTCACTTTGTTGAACTGAACTGCCCTCTGGAAAGTAAAGTTATAAGTGCTGAACTGAAATTCGGTTTCATTGATGGACTCACATTGTCCTCTTTGGTGCCACCCCAGAAATTAATGCCTCCTGCATAGCTGGGGATGTTCAAAACAGCAAGGCCCTGAAGACTTGGCAAGGACATGGGCACTCCATCACACTGCACACAAAGACAGAAAGAGAAAAAGAGAGTGGTTACATGATGTACAGCGTCTCAGAAAAATGTTTGAAACATGAAACCATGACCTCTTACACGGATGAACAGTACATGTGCATGTAGAGCAGCAGTGTGTGAAGTGAAGTAAAGTAAATGGCACAAAGAGTGCTTTCACTTTCCATTTAAGATCAGAAAGAGATAAATGCATTCAGCCCATATGTCAGCATCATACCTCCAGCTGAACTCTTTGTTCCAGGTTCTTATAGGTTTTCTGCACCAGTTCTTTGGTCCCTAGTACTCCATACCACATCATGTTTTTAGTGCGACTACTGTTAAAAACATCGAAGATTTCACAGTTTCAGTCAACATTATATAAGCACAGCATTTGGCAAAAAAACAGGATAACAGAAAAAATCAGATGTGCCTTGAATAAAAACAAATTATTAAAGCACATCTATAACTAGTAATGCCACTTCTCTGCGTGAAGTGAACTCTATTCAGCAATCATTAAATATTCTTTCTCTCTTACCTGCACTTTTTTGGGTGCTCGTCTCTCTTATTGTTGAACTCTAGAGATATTTTGGCATCCAGCCCAATGCCAAAATAGTTATTCATCACACACTTTTCTGAGCACTGCCTGTGGAACAAAGAAACAAGCAGGATGAATGTGTGTAAGCCGAGTCACTTACGAATCAAAAACATTTTTGGAGTGCTAAATGAACAGCAAAAGTAGTTGTGTTCACCATACTGACATTGTTCACAATAAACACAATGAAAATCTATATTTATTTATTTATGTATTTATTTATGTATGTATTTATTTATCTATAGATGAAATTGCAGGCAATGTGACAAAGGTGAAGGGTTTGGGGTTTGTTAGACAAGTATATTTCAATGATGGATATGAGAAGCGCTGTGCTTCTAATACTCTATTAAGCATTATATAATATATACACTGCTGTACAAAAAAAGTTTGGGCTCAGTAAGAATTTTTTATTAAGAAATTAAAATAAAGCAAGGACACGTTAAATTGATCAAAATTGACATTTTACATAGTTACAAGATTTCTTTCTTCTTTCTAGTCATCAAAGAATCCTCAAAAATAGATCATGGTTTCCACAAAAATATTAAGCAGCAGTACTGTTTTCAACAATGATAATAAGATTATCAGAATGATTTCTGAAGGATCATGTGACACTGAAGACTGCTGCTGAAAATACAGCTTTGCCATGGCAGAAATAAATTATATTTTAAAATAAATTACAGTAGAAAACATTTATTATAAATTGTAATGATACGTCACAATATTATTGTTTTTATTGTATTTTGATCAAACAAATGCAGCCTTGATGAGCATAGGAAATTTTATAAATACTGTATTTTTTTATATTTACTGTCCATATCTTTTCATAAAGAGCCACTCATATTATACAGAGGTGGCAATATGGTGAGCTATAGCCTTTGACCTTGTATTTATCTCCACGGTTGAGTTTAGCTGTTTGGGGCTTCATGATTTGTACAATGCACACACTATCAGTATCACAATTTATAATTTGAGTATGTCCTGATCTACTGCTAATAATGTAATTCTACAGATGATGAAATGTGTAGATTTCCATAGTGTTGCAATGCCATGCACAGCAGTCTTTACTTATTTTCAGCTAATCTAAAACTGATCTCTATAATTAAGTAAATAATGCTAACATTGTAAACATGAGTCCTGGAAACATATACAGTAGGCTGTGGTTAAAAACGTAATGTGCTGCATTTCTGGGCATCATATAGGTTTTTGAACTTTCAAATGCACCTATGAGGCCCACAAACACTGTCTAGACATGCAGTTCACTATTGGTTTCAAAGCACAGTCATAGAGTGCAGCAACCAAAGATAATCTCTGAGAGTCAGTGAAACGAGTCGAATGAAGGACTCGATATGAAAACAGATTTATGTCCACTGAGACTGTGTTGGACTAGTGTGTCAGTGAGTGGAATAGCAAACACACTGTGGGATATTACACTGTCAACATGGTTTTAGAGCTACTGGAACCTCAGATGTCATTACGGCACTTCTCTGGAGAAAGATAAGAGCTCTTTAATGCACACGTGTGTGCGTGTGTGTGTGTGTGTGTTTGCATGGCCTTACACAGAGTCTTCAGAGAAAAGCACAGTGCTGAAGCTCTCTGACTTCTCCAGTAAAATAGGGGCTGTAGTGGTTGGACTCAGTGTGTTTTGACCTGTCAATGAAATTAAAGGATAGAGAGAGATGCAGCCTTTAGAAGAGAAAGAAAGTACAATAGAGAAATAGTACAATAATAATAAATAATAATAATGGACAACAAAGCACTCTTGGAGAGATGCAGCCTTTAGAAGAGAAAGAAAGTACAATAGAAATAGTACAATAATAATAAATAATAATAATGGACAACAAAGCACTCTTCAAAAAGAGCTTTTGAATGTACTTTTCTTTTTAGGTAAGTGGTTGAATGAACAAAGATAATCTTCTTTTAGATATTTGAAGTTTTAGAGGTTCATGCTAATAGGTATTTTGTGGTAGTTTCAATTATTTTGTGTACGATGTACACCTTAAAAATTATTCAGTATTTACTATAATTATAACTAGTGTACTTAAATTTAGTAGTGTAAGACTGAAAGTGATTGTTTTAATTCAAACTTGACTCAAAACACAATGTTACTTAATTTGGGTAAACTGATTTCCTTAAATCATTTGAGTTTTAAAATGTATAAGTACTATGAACAGATTTAAAGTGTACTAAAAAAGAGAAACAACATTTATTTAAACTAAATGAAACACTGAACTCCATAAAATTTACACTTTGTGAACCTGAAAAAATCTCTTGTAGCCTACAGCTTCCTTTTAACTAAATATAAGAATGAGTCTAAGAAAGTAAAGCATCTATCACTGCAATGGCATATGCAGTTATTGCTTTTTAAATAAAGCAACATACTGCACAAATATAGACTTAATGTTCTTTATCCCATCCTCAACCAAATCACAAGCTCTACTCCTCAGTGCAGTGGTAACCCCCCAAAACTCCGACATAACAGAACATTAAATACTAACAGATCTCACTGTGAAAAAACACACAAAAAAACAGACAAATTAATAAACACTTACTCCTCATACTGTATGAGTGAAGTTTATTATTAAATATTAATTTATTTTTCAATTTCTAATTTACAGAACAAACCCTTGTCAAGTGAAGCTAGTTATTTTCTTTGAAAAGGCTAATTCAAATTTACTTGTTTACATTAATTGAGCAACACGGACAAGAGAGAATTTTAGTAAACTAACAACAGTGAAAGCTGATTTTCTTTTGTCCAAAGGACTCAGAAACACTTAAATCAGTTTCATGTGGCAGTGATTTATGTTAGGAAAACCGAATCACAAGCTCTACTCCTCAGTGCAGTGGTAACCCCCCAAAACTCAGACATAACAGAACATTAAATACTAACAGATCTCACTGTGAAAAAACACACAAAAAAACAGACAAATTAATAAACACTTACTCCTCATACTGTATGAGTGAAGTTTATTATTAAATATTAATTTATTTTTCAATTTCTAATTTACAGAACAAACCCTTGTCAAGTGAAGCTAGTTATTTTCTTTGAAAAGGCTAATTCAAATTTACTTGTTTACATTAATTGAGCAACACGGACAAGAGAGAATTTTAGTAAACTAACAACAGTGAAAGCTGATTTTCTTTTGTCCAAAGGACTCAGAAACACTTAAATCAGTTTCATGTGGCAGTGATTTATGTTAGGAAATACAGTATTGTCTAAAAATTAGATTAGAAAATTATTTTGATAATGTCAGTGAAAATAGAATTTGAATTACAAATAAAACACAAGTTCTTATGGAAAATGGATTCTTTAGTGCTGCCCTTTATGTGAGCTAATGCAGTGTTATGCATGTTGATATAGTTGATGTTAATTAACTCTGTTGCTCCTTCAAGTGATCCTTGGCCTTTTCCTTTTTCCATCTCCCTGCTCACACAGACAGTTCTGAGGGACGACCTTTTCTAGACAGTGTCTGGGTTGCATGATGTAGTTTCTGCTTCAATTTAACTGAAGCAATGGTGCCCACCAGGACATTCTGCACACATATTGTTAATTTTTTTACACCCCTAATTTACAGTATATGTTTACTTTTACGCCAAGTGTATTGGAAATGCTCTTTAGTATTAATTTGTACAGCAAACCTTCATATTCACAAAATGAGTAATGATTCTTTAACTGTTGGGTTTCATTTAGGGACTGTGGTGGGTGGTTTAATAAAGCACAGGTTGAGGCCAACTGCAATTTGATTCGCTATTTTGTTAAGAACAGCTGCCATATATTCAAATGCCAATGGTGTGAATAAAATTTCAGAGCCACAGATGAGGAAAAACTTTTCAGTGAAAAGATTAATTGAGAAACTCTAAGGATCTAATTACCAGGTACCATCTACAGTATTAACATTCATAAACTGAGTTTATTACTCACGTGGCTCCGCCTCCTTGAGGTCCTCACTGCTGCCTCTTTTGATTGATGAGGAGGACGACATTCTCTGCACCTGGGTGTGTCTGTTCTGCTCATCCACCACTGAGAGAAAACAGTCTAATTAAATATTGACTGAAGTGGTCAAGTAGCCACTGTAACATGCTGTGTCATTCCTGTACTGTACATCTGCAAACAATAGATTTCATTTTTACCTTATTTAAATACAATCAAGACAAACACGGCAGAAACGAAAAGCTAAAATGTTTTTTATTAAAGCCTTTTCATGTTTTTCTCTCTGGGCATGTTTTGAACGTGTTGTTTTTTAACAATTATTTTAATGAAGTACAATAGCTTTGCCTTACAATACTCTACAACACTCTACAATATATAAATGATTTGTTTGACTTGAAGTTTATTCTATGTAATCTAATACTGGCCCAAAATCCAGTTACTTTCCACTCACATACGGTGAAGAATTACCTTTTTCTGCCTGATCTATGATTTGTCGGAGTGCTTTCTTCAGGCTGTTGGCCCTCAGCATCAGCTGCTCTCTTGATCTGAAGGGTCTGGACTGATCAGTGTCGCTCTCGTCTGGTGAGATGGACCCGGATGGTACCAGCTGGGCATTGGCGTCTTCACTGAGAGCCTTAACCAAAGAGTCCAGCTTCTCATTCAACATGGCACACTGCGAGAGACACACCAGCACAAATCAAAACAGTTTTTTTTGTTTATAAAGAACAGGACTATTAATTTGACTCTTCATTTAAGTGTATTTATCTGTTCATTTAAGTAATCTCTTGACTGTTAATTCACTCATTTTATGAATGTTCATTTAGTTTGACTGTTCATTAAACTCATCATTTGTCTGTTTATTTAACAATTTACACGTTACACGTTTGGGCTCATCATTTAATTTTTAAAAAGCCTCAAGGTTTACCTTTTTTGCCATAACATCAGCCTCCTCTTTATTCTCTGTGGCCCGTTCATAAGCTTTGCCGACCTCACCCACAAAATCATTAACTGTTCCACACAGAAACCTGTGACAGAAAGAGACAGGAAGACAAAAGGATTTTTAAAATATGTTTTAAATAAAATAAACATAACCCTCACAACACATCCATACACACAAACCATCTTTATACTCACTTAGCAGATGATATAACGTCACTGTGTTTGTCAGAGTCCAGGATTTTGGTCAAGTGAGTGGCAACAGAATCAGCATATTGTGTAATCTGGATTTCAAAAACATCATTTAGACAACTTACACTTGAATTCAAAGGTTTGGGGTTGGTAATGTTTTTGAAAGAAGGTCTACCAAGGCTGCATTTATCTGATCAAATTACAGTAAAAATAGCAATACTGTGAAATATTGTTACAAGATTACTTGTAAGGGAGAGTCTGATGGATCCTCCTCCTTTACGATAGCTGGAGTCTGTTTGGTGGGCACTTCATAGGTCATCACACTCCATCTGTGACATACACACATTCAGGAACAGAGAGACAAGTTTGATGAGAGTATCATCCACTCATTCATTCGTTCATTCGTTCAATCGCTCTCTTTTACTCTGTCTCTTACCTGTCCAGCATCTTGGTTGTAGCTCTCTCCAGTTTCTCCAGTATCTGCAGCAGCTGAGCATCATCATCACACAGTCCTCCCCAGCCCAGCACACGCGCCAGGTCATTTCCTGTGCCCAGTGGAAGCACGCCCAGCTGGCACTGTTACACACACAACACAATGAAGATGTGACCCTACTGTATGTACAGTACACTACCGTTCAAATGTTTTTGGGTCTGTAAGATTTTGAAAAAAGTCTTCTATGCTCACCAAGCACTTCTCTGTTCAAAAATACAGTAAAAACAGTAATATTGTGAAATATTATTCACATTTAAAATAGCAGTTTTTATTTTAATATAATTTAAAAGGTAATTTATTCCAGTGACGGCAAACCTGAATTTTATAGCAGGCATTATTTCAGTCACACAACACTTCAGAAATCATTCTAATATGCTGATTTGGTACTAAAGACACATTTCTTATGATTAGCAATGATGAAAACAGCTACTTATTTTTATGGAAATCATGATCATTTTTGTCAGCATTACATATTTATTTGAAACAGAATTCTTTTGTAATATAAATGTATTCTTAGTCACTTTTGATGAATTTAATGCATTTCTTTCAGAAAAAAAGAAAGTTTTGAATGGTAGTGGTCTATTTTAACACCAGTGCACGCTATTCTAAAACAATGATTGTTTTCATAATCTTTTATAAAAATGTAAGAACTCTTTTTCTGGTTATTCTGACCTGTTTGTGCAGGCTGAGTTTGTCCAGTTCAGAAAGAACCCAGCCCACGCTCCCATCTCCACCACACACCAGGATACGAAAGGTCTCAAACTTCTGGAAGAGACGAAGCCTGTATACATAAACAAAAATATAAAACAACAAATATGGTTCAGAGTGCAAATTCACTTTGCCAACAAATCTGTATGTTAAAATATGTCAGGATACTTTTCAAAGTTTGAAAGCACAGAATGTTACAGTTATCAAATAAAAATGTTTGTTTGTTGTAAAAGCTCGTATAAGCTACTGTGACTGATTCCTGACTCTTTTATTGCTTTACAAAGCCTTTTAATTGCTATTGCAGTGTGTGATAAGCGGGCGTTAACCTCACCCCAGCTGTGGGCCGCCATTCATGAGGTCAAAGACCTGTGCCGGGTTTAGTAGCTGCTTAAACCTGCGCAGGAACTTCACGCCCTGGTTGTCACCACTCTTACTGTTCACTAGCACCAGCAGAGGACTCGAGCAGGATGGAATGGTGGCTTTCCAGAAGCCTGCAGGAGGCAAGGGTTGATGAAGAGGGACAATGGAGGGATTGGAGAGGGAGGAGAGAGAGTGGCAATGAGAGAAGGAGAGGAGAGGAGAAGAACTTGGGAGGGATGTCACGTTTGGAAATGTAACCAGCTTTAAACACTGTCTCTTTAACAATGTCTCTGTTGTAAATGTAGAAGAAGATAATGGCAATACTAACTTAAAAATTGAAAGTGCATTTTTATATGTATCATGGCAGTACAAGGATACCATGACTGTCATAGTACTTTTGTAAGTTTTTTGTTTGTTTGTTTCGTTGTTTTCTGGTCATTGATTTCAGAAAAAATATCCAAAACGTAACCAGACTGAAGTCATCAGAAAACATTATGCTACAATTTGTTTATGTTTGTGGATTGAATCTAGGTGGGATCAGTCTCACTCTAGAGTGATTTTATTTATTTATTTTAGAAGAATATTCATTACAATAATTCAAAACAATTTAATACCTTTTAACATACAGTATGCCGTTATATATCTTATATGTTGGGTTACGTTTTTGGCTTCATCTAACATAAAGAATAATTATTTTGTTCCTACGAAAGATCTTGATTAATGTAGACTTTTAAAATGTTGAATGTTGAAAACGTTGTATTTATTTGTAAAATTGCAAAATATTACCATTTAAAATAATTTTCTATTTTAATATATTCTAAAATGAAGACATTACTCCAGTTTTCAGTGTTACATGGTCCTTAAGAAATCATTCTAATATGCTGATTTGGTGCACAAGAAACATTTCTTCTTATTATCAAGTTGAAAATGGTGCTGATAAATATTTTGTAGAAAACATTCACTTCAGTAGATGCTCAGTAGAAATCGATGCATTTTTGTATATATAGAGTTCAAAACAACAGCATCAATTAGAATTTTTTTTTTGTAACAGTCTTTATTGTCACTTTTGACCTTATTTACCTCAAAATTTTGAATGCTAGTTAAATATTACATATGAAGTAATTAAATAACTAGAAAATATTATTTCAGAAAGTTTATATTTCTTCAGATATATAATGGTATATTTAACGGTCATACTTCAAGTAAATAATGTCACTTGCAAGTCCACACACAAAAGCATATAACAATGTATACAGGCGTTATGGAGACAACTGAGCTGATGCAGTTGCCAGGGCAACCCTTACCGTCAGAGTCGATGCTGTTAAGTGCAGTGGGCGGAATGATGGAGACCTTACACTGACCCAGAGGACAAACCTTTCCCAACTGCTCCTTACAGCTGTTATGCACCTACACACAGGCAGTGCATAGAGATACATCACTGACTACTCATACCCATCAGTGGAGACACATTGGTTACACAAGGTACACACCTGTATAAATATGATGTCATAGTCTTTCCAGTAAACTCTAGGTGTTTATGTAGTATCTAGTTGTTATGGCTACAGAGTGAATTGGGTGTGATGCTATATTGTGGGTGTAGGTGATATACACAGCATTGTGATCGGTTTTAAAAATTGGGCAGGAAGGTGACGTACGATAGCTTTGCACCAGAGACACCGCCAGTCCTGTAGTCGACGTACGCTACCGCAGTTTCGATCGCACACCACACACTTTGCGCTGACCGGCAGGTTCCCCTCCAACCACTGGTGTGGCATTGACACCTGTACACACAAACACACTGATTCAGGTACAGCACAGAATATCACTGAGACCACATGCATGTATAATTCAAAGATTCACTTACTCCATCCTCATCTTCTATGATGTCATTTCCTATAGATGCCAGAGTGGTCCACTTACAGTTATTTGTGGATCGTACGGCACAGCGCTTGTGGGCTTTGAACTTGCACACTAACACACGCAGAGAAAAGACGACATTAAACAGATCGTCACTAGAAAGTGATAACAGGCTGAGGGCAATGTACCTCTTCATGACTCATTGATAATGCTATAAACAAACAACGTCATTGTTGGTTCTACAAGCAGAATAAACAACGCATGAAAGGGTAAATGGCACAGAAAAGGGAAATCCAAACAAACTGATCATAAAAAATGACAGAGAAAAAAAAAAAAAATGACAAAAATAATGGGAAACATGAAAAGCATAGACAACAATAAAAAAGCTTTGTGTTTATGTTTACCTTCACAGGAAAGACCATGAGAGGTGACCCCCGGCAGAGCCTCTCGACACACGTTGCAGAAAGTGGGCCGGGCATGAGAGCAGGCGTACCAGTTATGCATCCCAGAGAAGTGCTCCATGTTAAACTGACTGGCCTGTGATCAGTACAATCATATCAGCATTATGGCACTATAAATACATAACCAATAAAATCTAGAGGAGTGATTCTTAACCAGGGGGCTGGAGCTCAATTTGGCATTTCAGCTAACCTCCAATGGGGCTTCAAGATAGTGTTATTTTAGTATAAGCAGGATACTATTATAGTTTCTATTAATATTTTGAATTAGTTGAAATGTGTATATTTTCTGTTTTCATTTTAATTTTACTTAAAAATGTAAAACTTTTTTTTTGTTAAATATGTCTTTATAGTTTTTAATCATTTTTAAGTTTTAATTTAGTACATCCAAGTTAAACTAAATGAAAATGAGAAAATACAGTATGTTTATATACATTTCAGTTAATGTTTAATTTTTCAAGTAATGAAAATGATTTTATTGTTTTAGTTTTAGTTTCAGTTACCTATAATAGTCCCGCCCCAAGATGAATTAAAATAATTTACATTTTCATTTTCATTCATTGTAAATATGTGAAGTAGACCTGGAAAAGTCATGTAAATTAATACAAATCTTAAAACACAGTGGGCTTTTATTTATTTATTTTTTATCATTTAATGAATATAACATTATTGTAGTTCTATGTGTGGGGGGGGGACATTGGAGTCCAAAAGGCTGAGAACCTCACAAGCTACTGTTACAGACAAAGACTGGCTTGGGATCATTTAAGAGTTTTTAACGTTATTAAATTGTCTCTTAAGAAAGGCATTAAAGATTTAAAAAAACAAATGGATTGACACGCTAACTCCTTTCATCAATATTTCACCAAAACACAATTACAATTATAGCAATTACTTCTGCTGCTTTCGTTTATTGATCACTTAACTAAGAAATCCATGGGAAGGAACATCAAACTGTATAATGTGCAGCCGTCACGGGCATCAATGCACATTAACTGAACCTTTCAAATGATTTTGGAGGGGTCAAACGTGAAGGTTTTTCGACACTAACCTCATAAGTCTCCCATTTCTGCACAGACTTCAAAGCACTGATCCAGTCTTCCATCTCCTTCCTGCTCTCTGCACACAACATCAGCTTACGGAATGGAGTGATAACCTAGGAGAGAGAGCCAAAGACATACAGCAGGTGTGAGCTATTAAAGGATTGTAAATAATGAATGAATGAATGAATGACAAGAAACTAATGAATGGGGCTGTCTCAAAATCCAGTGAGATCCCTACCTGCAGTAGATAGCATATTTCAAAAATCGCTCACTAGGTTTTGAGAAACCCATTGAGAAGAGGTTTTACTTACTGTGAAACTGTTGTTGATGTTCTTAGTGCTCGTCTCGGCCATGCTGGCATCTGAGAGGTCGACCTCATCAAATATGAGAGACTGCAATACAGTAGCATGTTTCTGTCACCAAAAAAACACTGAAACAAGCACCTATACAGCACCACCTGAGGTTCAGTCTACTCCAGAGGAACACAGAGACCCCTGCTTTTACCTTTGAATCTTTGGCATAGTAGAGAGTCCTGCCTCGCAGTTTGAAATACCTCCTCTTCCATCTCTGAAAAGAGCTAGTCTGTTTGAGTAGAAGACCCTCCTTCACACTCTTCTACAAAACAAATGCAAAGAAAGAGAAAAGAGATGAAAAATTAGCATAAAAGACAGCTAATGCAAATACAACAACTTGATTTGTTTTTATAATAGTGTTCATGTGTCAGTGTGTGCAAACACGTTTCCCTACTGCCACATTTTTCATAATGAAACATTTTCATGCCATGCTAGAACTGGCTATTTTTAGAAGCTGCTTCACAGCCCGTTGGATTTACTGGTGTGCGTAAATTGCTTCTTTTGCACATGCATGAAATTCAGTCTTTTGCTTGTTATACTGAAGCATAATAAGAAATGAACACACACAAACCCCTGAGGCTTCAACTTGCATTAACAATCCTGTAGTTCAATCACAGTGGCTTATCACCAGGACCAGATGGAACTGGGGGAATTTTTCCACATTTTCTATGCTTTTCCCACATTATTTATGCTGTTTTTGCTGGTTCTAAACATGATAAAATGTGCTCTTTTGGTAGCTGGAAGTATAATCAAATTAGTCAGAATATGTATTTAATGGGAAATATGTAGATCTTCATGAATGAAAGGTATTTGAAGGACTGGTATATTAAAACTATCTATGACTCTCTATCGGATTTACCATTGAGTTTCTTTGCATTGCTCTCGCTTTATTGTTCACAAAAAACAAACAATGGTTAACCGTAAAGGCATTACGGTAAGCTTACAGTAAAACCTGATCTGTCGCCTAGCAACATCCCTGACTCAAGTGCTTATAACACTGAGAGAGGAACTGCCACATTTCCATAAAGTTCACCGTTGACCTTTAAAACATGGTCATGTCATCAATTCATCTCTAACTTTCATCATAAACCTTGATGCTTCAATCTGCTCTGAATGGCAGAGAAGCTATAAAAGTCTTTCAACAAGTAATCAAATACAGCTGTTCTTCGTGGCACAGTAAAATCAAATTACAACAGAGCCTGTCCTTGTCTAAACATGCAGGGGCATATTCTGTGGCCTCTCATGACGTGAGATGTGGATTTCATAAGCGGATCGTGACAGAACAACGCCAGTAGCTTGGTCAGCAGTGAGACAGGCTGATGGGACAGAAACAACAGCGTATCTGTCTCTCTGAATACAAGGAGAGTGAGAGTGTTGTTGCTAAACATTAAGGAAATCAACATGAGTAACCTAGCCAGGCAACCTGCCAAGAGTAATGACGTACAGTACATATGAAGGGAGTGAATTCATTAACAGAGTTGCATGGTCTGGTGAGAAATAAAGAGTGTGTATATGTTCTGTATGTCGCGGGCTATATTCAAAATAAAAGTCAAAGAGCCTGATTCTCATTTTTACACACTCCTTGAGAAAAATAAGTGTGCTTAATTGTACTGAAAATGCATTTATAGTGTACTTCGAATCTTAAAAGTGCATTTAAAAAAAATACATATATAATATTAATGACAGAGAAGCCACAGATGTTTACTTAACACAGCTTTTCTTAACAAACATACTTTTAAAAGGTGTTGTTTGTAATTAGGGCTGTGCGATTTGGGGGAAAATATCAAATTGCGATTTTTTTGACAGATATTGCGATTGCGATTTGATTTGCGATTTTAAATTTGCAAAGTCAAGCTTCAGCTCAATATTGTCAATAATGTGCAGCACAGTATGGGTATCATTACCCTGCTGAAAAAAAAGACTGAATTTACATTCGTTTTAAACGCGGAGCCAGGCGCGAGTCGACACAGGTCGCGCGCGTGCGTCAAGCCTCATCCATACTGCCAGATGCGCTCGTGAAGCAGTCATGCATATGCTCTGGAACAGAGTAATATCGCGTCCACATCGCAGGCTTTGCGATTAGGAAATCGCAACGTCTCAAATCGCGATTTAAATTCGAATTCGATTAATCGCACAGCCCTATTTGTAATAATGTCTTTATTATTAAGTTTTACTTTCAAGTACAATTTAAACAATTTTAATAATATTTTGTTGCACTTTAAGAAAAAATACTTACAGTATTTTTGATGTGTTGACTAACATACTAAAGCCAACGTACTGTAAAGTATCTGATTTTAATTTGAACTGCAGTGTGTTATTCAAAATTACATTTAATAAATATATTTTAAATGTACTAAATTGCATCATCACCATTACAAATGTGTAATTACAAATGTATTTCAATACATGACATACAAACATAAAAATGGAAAGTTAATTGAAGGTTAGGTCACATGTGAGGGGGCGGGATAGGGGGATAGAATCAGATTTGAGCCACTTTCAGCAGCAATGTCAGTGTAACCTCTGAGTCACTTTTGCAGGCGATTATATTCTCCACATGCCTTTCAACAGGTGTCTCATTTTCTCCACCATGACTCCCAGCAGAGCTCATAAATGTATGTGTGTGGGGCCAACAGAAGGTAGTTAAATCTGTCAAATGCTCCCTTTGAGGACATTTTCATTTTGAGGTCATTTTCAATTGGAAAAACCATTTACAAAAGAATTAAATAATGGTTTCTTGGAGTAGATTTAGGGATTGTTTTAGTTTGTAGTCATATTTAATAGTATTTATATAAAATAGTTATATAAAAATAACAGAAGTCTATTGTACGTATATCCTCATTTAGCAGGTTAACGTGAATGTGGGTGTGGGTCAGGTTTTGCTATTTTTCTTGAAAACATCTAAAATCAATTACATTATGGAAACAAGGTAATATATTTGTATTCTAGAAAATATAATTAGCTCAGAAAACAACAAAGTTCAATTAAAAGAAAAAAGAAAGAAAAAAGGTGTATGTGTGTGTGTAATAAAATGAAACAAATAAGTGTGTGCAAGTTTAGGTGTGAGAGTCTAAACTTCTGTATATCTGCCAGTGAAGCTTCCCTCTACACCGAGACAAGCACCAGACCCAGACATCACTCACTTCATCCTTTCAGAACAGAGCTGGTTCCATTCATAAAAGATGAGGACATCTTTGCTTGCACACTGTGACAGAACAAACACACACACACACACGCAGCGATGTCAGATGGTGACTCAGAGGAACTCTAAGGATAGACATCCTCATACAATGATTGCTATTTTTGTTTAATCTCCTCTTCCTCTTCTAATCCTCCCCTCTCTCTCTTTTCAGTTCCTCTCAAATCCTCAGCTTCTGTATTCACCCTGCTGTTCTCTTCCTCCTTTCTCTCTTCTTTCTTGCGTCATTCCGGCTCACCCGGTTCATTCCTTTCCCTGTTTTCTGTCATCCTCTCCTCCTTTCTCTGTTTTATCCTCCTCTTTTGTCCTCTCTCTCATCTGAAGGCACAGTGCCTCTGCAATGCCCTACATAGAGCTGGAACTACAAATCCCATGATTCCTTTCAGCAAAGCTGATTAGATCCAAGTAGGTATAAAACCTAGAGAGAGCTACCCGTCAGCATTCCCATTTATGTCAATGGGAATTGCTTGGATAGTGTATGCAGCCCTGGAAGTACACAACCTGGATGCTGCCATTTTCATTAAATTTTTGAAGCTTTTTTGTTTTGTTCTTTGAGCCAGTCACTTGTACATGGCTACCTTTGAAAGAAAGATGTTTTTGGCCCCATAATGATGTCATTACACCATCTACCAGAAGGAAATAACAGGCAAAGCTAACCAGCCAAACCTTGGCCTCCTGATTAGATCCACTAGTCTGTTGTTCCCATGCAAACGCATGGCTTTGTGGCGCTGTTGTGGTGTGAATACAAACAATTCAATCTTTAGACGTTCAGTCTAATTACATTCCCCAAGTTCTCTCTGCTCTGAAATTAACCTACCTTTTTGTAAAATATGGCTTTTGCTTATGAATTTCCCTGCAATCGTTGTAAATTCAAAGCCTTGAAATACTACTGAACTACTTAAATTTTTTTTTTAACTATTGGGATAAATAAGTCATCTTCTGACCTTTGAATTGCTGTTAAAGTGGATTTGAGTGGCTTTTTAAGTCAAAGCAATGCAGCTATCAGGACAATCATGTGTCATTATCCTCATAATATGACTCAATAACTCATCTCCAACCCAGCTCAGAAACTAGGCTATGCAATTTATAATAGTGAAAGAGAGAGAGACAGAAAGATGATTCCACTAAATATGCAAGGGGACAATGGGGAAAATGAAAAAGAAAGCATAGCATGATCTTCAAAATATTGAATCCCCAAGCAATAAAAGCATCATTAACAAATTATACGACTCCAAGATATATCGCTTGTCCATTCAGAAAATATCCTCATAGATAAACAAATCAAATGCAATAAATCTTAATTAAGTGTCCATTTAGAAGAAATCAACCAGAGCGAGTGAGACATATGACCCGCTGCCAAATGCTTAACATATGTTACAGTACAAACTTAACATGCTCCTATTGACCTTAATGGAAAAAAATAACACTGCTTGTATATCTTACAATGGCTGAACACAATCAGAGCAATAGCCCAATTTCAGCCAATCACCCATATCTATCAGTTGCCATGGAAACACCAATGAGCTGTCATTCAAACAAGCAGTGTTCCAAAGGCGTGGCCAAACACTGTGCGGCACTAACAGCATGCCATCCTTTCAGAACAGAGCTGGTTCCAAAGATGAGGACATCTTTGATCTGTCACAGTGTGCAAGCAAACACACACTCTCTCTCTCTCTCTCTCTCACACACACACACACACACAGACAGAGTGATGTCAGCTGGTGACTCTAAGGACAGACATCCTCACACAATGATTGCTATTTTTGTTTAATCTCCTCTTCCTCTTCTAATCCTCCCCTCTCTCTCTTTTCAGTTCCTCTCAAATCCTCAGCTTCTGTATTCACCCTGCTGTTCTCTTCCTCCTTTCTCTCTTCTTTCTTGCGTCATTCCGGCTCACCCGGTTCATTCCTTTCCCTGTTTTCTGTCATCCTCTCCTCCTTTCTCTGTTTTATCCTCCTCTTTTGTCCTCTCTCTCATCTGAAGGCACAGTGCCTCTGCAATGCCCTACATAGAGCTGGAACTACAAATCCCATGATTCCTTTCAGCAAAGCTGATTAGATCCAAGTAGGTATAAAACCTAGAGAGAGCTACCCGTCAGCATTCCCATTTATGTCAATGGGAATTGCTTGGATAGTGTATGCAGCCCTGGAAGTACACAACCTGGATGCTGCCATTTTCATTAAATTTTTGAAGCTTTTTTGTTTTGTTCTTTGAGCCAGTCACTTGTACATGGCTACCTTTGAAAGAAAGATGTTTTTGGCCCCATAATGATGTCATTACACCATCTACCAGAAGGAAATAACAGGCAAAGCTAACCAGCCAAACCTTGGCCTCCTGATTAGATCCACTAGTCTGTTGTTCCCATGCAAACGCATGGCTTTGTGGCGCTGTTGTGGTGTGAATACAAACAATTCAATCTTTAGACGTTCAGTCTAATTACATTCCCCAAGTTCTCTCTGCTCTGAAATTAACCTACCTTTTTGTAAAATATGGCTTTTGCTTATGAATTTCCCTGCAATCGTTGTAAATTCAAAGCCTTGAAATACTACTGAACTACTTAAATTTTTTTTTTAACTATTGGGATAAATAAGTCATCTTCTGACCTTTGAATTGCTGTTAAAGTGGATTTGAGTGGCTTTTTAAGTCAAAGCAATGCAGCTATCAGGACAATCATGTGTCATTATCCTCATAATATGACTCAATAACTCATCTCCAACCCAGCTCAGAAACTAGGCTATGCAATTTATAATAGTGAAAGAGAGAGAGACAGAAAGATGATTCCACTAAATATGCAAGGGGACAATGGGGAAAATGAAAAAGAAAGCATAGCATGATCTTCAAAATATTGAATCCCCAAGCAATAAAAGCATCATTAACAAATTATACGACTCCAAGATATATCGCTTGTCCATTCAGAAAATATCCTCATAGATAAACAAATCAAATGCAATAAATCTTAATTAAGTGTCCATTTAGAAGAAATCAACCAGAGCGAGTGAGACATATGACCCGCTGCCAAATGCTTAACATATGTTACAGTACAAACTTAACATGCTCCTATTGACCTTGATGGAAAAAAATAACACTGCTTGTATATCTTACAATGGCTGAACACAATCAGAGCAATAGCCCAATTTCAGCCAATCACCCATATCTATCAGTTGCCATGGAAACACCAATGAGCTGTCATTCAAACAAGCAGTGTTCCAAAGGCGTGGCCAAACACTGTGCGGCACTAACAGCATGCAGGGCCATAAGCTACACTATCCAGAAGCACAGGTCAACACTGTTGCTACATTTTTCTATAAAAATTAATGAAGACACTATCTTTGTTCAGCAAAGCCTGGTTAAACACAGATATTAATCATCAAAACAACAGACTGGGTTTTCCCTTAAGAAATCCCTTGTTGATGCAGATATAAAACATCCATTTACCTCCTTCTAGACATTTCATAAAAAATTACACACAAACAGAACTGAGCTCTCTGAAGCTTTGTTCAGACAGGCAGGAAAAATCTGATGTTTTGGCCATATCTGACTCATCTGTCTGTAGCGAAGAACCAAACAAAATCAGATTTTTACAAACAGTAAAACATCTAATTCATAGCCATATCTAGTTAGAAATCTGATTGAAATCTATTTTTATAATATGTCTCTGAAAGGCCATATTTCAAGTAATATTTGTTTTGTGAATGGCATAAAATTTGTTTTTCCTCTCCACACAAAGCTTTTGTGACCTTTTTGTAATATCATACAAACTGCTCAATATTGTCTAGAGCTGTGTTCAAATACACTCATATTCACTCACACTTTTCTCATATAGAATCTTATGCATGAAAGTATAAATACAGTAATGCCTGTCAACTGTGTTCTCTCATGTGCCGTGTGAGTAGAGGCACAATTTCTGTTTTTCCTTTCTCCCTAACAGCAGCTCTCAGTTGTCATGTAAGAAAATCACAGCTATAGCAACTGATGCAGATATACCGGACATTGACTACACAGTCTGAACAAACGGATCAGATTGCATCACTTATTGTACAAAATGACACTTCTAAAGATCAGATGGGATTAACGTGCAGTGTCAACAGTATGTATGAGACAGTCTGGGTTAGATGGCACAGTCTGGTTAAAGTTGAGTTAGAGCCAGACCAATTACCCAAAGCGCCCACAGAGACTACGAGTCCCTTTCACAGCTAGTAATTAACCTAATGAACTGATTACAGCCCCTGCAGTACAGCCTATGAGTGTGTGTGTACAGCTAATTACAGACTAAATCACACAGCCTGAGAATTTACTACCTCTGTGGTGTCACCCTGAAGAAGCCAAGACTCATTCAGTAACGGTGTCAAATCCTACACATGCAATGTGCTAATGAGAACTGCTGCACACATACTGTGCAAATCACACACCATTTAGCATCTTAGTTTTATTGAATGATTAATAAACACATCATGTGACACACTAAATCGCTATAATGAATGCGAATATGTTACGAAGGGCTGTATTGTAACCATGGATATGGATAGCCCTCATATTCATTGATATGGGCTTTACAATGGGCAATTCAAAACCTTTATATTTGGTCTCATCCGAATTTTGAATATGGTTAAAATAGCAATAGTTCACACATAAATGAAAATTTGCTGAAAATGTACTCATCCTCAGGCCATCCAAGATGTAGATGGGTGTGTTTCTTTATCAGAAGGGATAGCATAACATCACTTGTTACGTAATGGATGGGTGCCGTCAGAATGAGAATCCAAACAGCTGATAAAAACATCACAATAATCCACAACTAATCCACACAACTCCAGTCCATCATTTAGCATCTTGTGAAGTAAAAACTGTGTGTTTGTAAGAAACAAATCTTTTCTGATGAAGAAAAAACTCATCTACATCTTGGATGGCCTGAGGGTGAGTAAAGTTTTCATTTTTGAGTGAACTGTTACTTTAATTCAAACTTTAAAACCAGGGCAACATCACAGGCTGAGAAAAAGAGAAAAAACACTTAGCCGCCAGAGACTGATGAACATTAAAGACAGAGAGTTCTTTGAACGGCAAAACGGTCAAGTGATAGATATACTCCCCATGCACCCCAGAGAGCATCTAATGCTGCATCCATGTTAGTCTACTGTTTTAGATATTAGTGTTTATGCTAAAAATGAATGCATTTTGAGCTGCAACTAGTGTTGTTTTTGGCGGCCTGTTTTAATTTTAGTTTTAGTCTAGTCTTTGTGTGAAACTGTCATTTTAGTTTTTATTAGTTTTAGTCACGTTCATATTCTTTTTAGTCTAGTCAAGTTTCAGTCAACTAAAAGTCTGAGCATTTTCATCCATTCCAGACACGGAAGACGCTCTGATTTGAATTTACAACATTTATTTTACCAACCAAACATGTTAGAAGTACACACACATAAATTTAAATAAAGACGAACCCCGGCTGGCCGGCCATCGGTCCCTTTCTCTGTGTCAGACTTAACTATGTTTTTTGTCGTCTTCTAAATAATGCCTCGAGTGGGGCTTGAGGAAGTGACGTCGCCTGCGTCTGCGCAGTGCGACCTGATGCAGCCCCTGAAGGGAGACACAGGAAACAGAAATACTGCAAAATAATAATAATAATAATAATAACGCGACTAAACGAGACGAAATAACGTTATAACATTTCGTTTCGTCTCGTTTTGGTCAACGAAAATGAAGAGACATTTTAGCATAGTTTTTATTTTGTAAACCACATTTAGTCTCGTTTTTATTCGTCAACGATATTGCATTATACATTTAATTATAGTCATCGTCACATGACCAGCATTTTCGTCTCGTCTCGTCTCGTTTTCGTCACGTGATAAAGGTTCGTTGACGACGATATTTAGTCATAATTTTCGTTGACGAAAGCAACACTAGCTGCAACCACAGGGTGTGTTGCAGACCTCAAGAGGAAGTGGTGTTTGAGTAATATGTGCATGTAGACACACATGTGGTCCAATCTACAGACCGCCAGGACACATAAGAACACTCAGCGGTCGATGGTATGATGGGTTTTTGGCCGGCGACTGGATCAGCGGAGATGAGAGAGCTGATAAATGCTAATCCTACATAACACATGGCCACAGAACTCCATCAACAGGCTTTCAAAGATGTCTCCTCATTATCTTGTGACAAAAACACGGAAATCGAGTAGTCAGGAGGCAGATATGTTCCTTTTTACAGAGAAATGCTAATTCATAGGTCTAATAAAAGTGCAATTTTACTATTATTTATATACTCAGTTTTTATAAACATTTTGAATTAACTTTCATTTTTTCAGTTTTCATTTTAATTTGATTTTAAGTTGCAATAATTTTGTTACAAGCTGTTTCTACGTAGCCTTAATTACA
The DNA here is from genome assembly GCF_001515625.1 of Sinocyclocheilus rhinocerous. Taxonomy (NCBI): domain Eukaryota; kingdom Metazoa; phylum Chordata; class Actinopteri; order Cypriniformes; family Cyprinidae; genus Sinocyclocheilus; species Sinocyclocheilus rhinocerous. The sequence goes on from NW_015632455.1 coordinate 462,422, forward strand.
TTTTGTATCAGTTTTAGTTTGACTAATTTTAATCAGCTTGCTCATGCATAGCTTAAGACATCAGGCTCTCTAAGATTTCATTTAAGAGTCAATTTAGAAGCTTCTTCTAAAATAAGTGGCAATAACATGCCAAAAAAAGAAACAAAAAATATCTTAATTAGCGACATACAGTAGGAGGACAGAGCTAAAATGATTGTGGTTAGCATAGCTCACATAATCTAGTGTTGGAAATGTTTGACAAATGTTTTGGCATCTTGGCAAATCAGAGCACAGTTTGACATTACTGAGATCTCTTCCATAGAGGATACGGATATAAGATTATCAAGGTCTTTAGCACACTTAAATTGGGATTAGTCTGTCAAACAAATGTTTCAGTTACCATTATTAACCTAGGTCTCAGTGATTTCATGTACATTATGTACATAATTAAGGAAGGAATTAATTAATTTTAGGATCATACTCTGTGCTGTGCAGTCAGGTATGACCCCGTCTGTGACTGGATATTCCTTATGGATTCATTTTCTTTTTACATTTGAACGGGACGTGAACAGCAAGCTGTTATTTCACTAAGAAAGTTGGTAAACAGATAAAGGATGTGTTCTGTATTCAACAGAGGTCAAAATAAATGGGAAGCACTGCAAACAAATTACATACTGCAATCACCGACATTCCTGTCTGGGCTGTTATTTTTCCTGAGGTTGTGTGAGAAAGCACAGACATGTTTGAATTTACCTGACGAGCTCCAATTGAAAAGGACTTTTGTCTGAGGATAATAAATCTGAGAAGCAGAAGCCCTCCATTTAATCTCATGTCTGTATAGGAGAAACATTGAGATATTAAAAAGATCTTATTTGAATACAAACCTGGCATACTGATGGCTCTGTGACAAAGTCGCTTTGGACAAAAAGCATCTCTTAAATGCATAACTGTAAATGTAAAGTGGTGATTTTCCCATGCAATCATTGCTATACATATACATACATTTGATAATAACAGTGTCTGTGTGTCTTTAACTGTCCAGACCATCCAGTTCTGTTATTTATTACAGGCTTTGCATTAATGCCTCGGTAATCAGATCAGCACAAACGAGCATGTCCTGCTAACCCAGATAAACCTTATGACCTGCACACACACACATACACACACACACACACACATACACACCCTGCATCATCTCTCATATACAGTAAATCTAAGCCAATACACATATGCACAAAGCCAATCATGAATCATCTGCTGACAGGAAGAGATCACCAAACGGATGCGACCGGGATGAGACATTCTGCCTCACAAGCAAAAAAAAATGAGATTATCACTAATATACCATCACACAAACACAGTATGCAGTGCTCATTCTAGTGAAAACTACACAAAGTCAAGTGGAATTAAATGGAATAGCCTATCCAAACCTGTGAGAATACACTATTGCTGACTGTCTGTCCTTCTGTTGTTCTTACTGAACTGCTGGAGGTGGTGTCCAAAAAGTCTTCTTCTCTTAAGCAGCTGGCATCTCCCTTCCCACCGCCATCACAGCCGAATAAGAGCGGGGCAAAGCAACACACACTGCCTGGACACAGCCTGGGCATGATGGGTCCCTTCAGCCATCGACATGTACACACACACTTACAGACACACAGGAACACGTTGACTTCCTTCTGGCTGCACCTGAAAGACACACCTTCTTTTTAAAAAGAACTTCCTCTTACAGGTGAAGTAATAAGACCGCCCATCCTATTACACCCGGACCTACCGTCTGAGAATGAAAACACACAGAGGCATGTGAAGGTCTATATTGAGAACTAGATAAACTTGTTTGATAAGCATCACTATTCACAGAACCACAGAAAATCCCAAGCAGCTATAGGCCAAGACAGATGTTCCTGTTGGATCAGGACAGAAAAAAGACAATGAGGCCTTTGCAAACATGAATGTTCAACTGTGATAATGAACCATCCTGTGGGAACCAAAAATCCACAAATAAAACGGCTTCTCCTAAAAAGCAATGAGATTAATTGGAGAATGGCGAGCGAGAGGAGACTGTTGCAAGATGTCTTTTGATTTTCTGATTTTTTTTTTCAGATAATAATAATAATAATCACACATTTCTTTGAAAGTTTTAGAAGAGATGTCTCAAATTGTGCTCAAATTTGCAAAGACACATTATGCTATACATTCATTTTTATAAATCTACACCGAAAAAACTGTGTAAATACAATTAACACTCAGCTAATTGCTAAATAAATTGCTAATAAATTTCACAAACAATTATAAAGAAACACACAGCAAGTAACACACAAATTTTTAAGTGAAAAAAAAGTATTTTCTTGTAAAATGCACTCCAATAATCTTTCTTTGTTTTTATTTATTTGTTTATTTATAACTTGATTTTTTTTACAGTGTATATTTTTAGTATCTTATTTCTCCTAAGGCAGGAGTTTTCAAACATTTGAAAGTTGAAATATGAGAATCTCTTTGAGAGAACTCAATCCTATAGTATATTTATGCATCTATATTTACGTGTAGAAAGACCCATTTATACATAAAATTAAAAATAAAAACAGTATAAACATGTATCTGATATCATCTGGAAAATAATTACATTCTACGCTATACATATTTTGGATTAGAAACTATGAAATTAATCACAAATTATTTACTTTGAACTGTCAGGAATAAAATAATTAGTGATTAATCTCATGATTATATTATTATTATTGTCTCTTAACAGTTTTCTGCAGATCCCAGTTTGAAAACCCCTGCCCTACATTAGAGAAACAGCTAAGACAAAGTTGATCCTTTTTTCAATTCCAAGAAATGTTTTGAGCTATGAAAGAGCAGCCGGTGAGGAATAAATATTTCCTATTTGTCTTCTGAAGCACACAAGTCTGTTCCAAAACAAACCTACATATGGAACATTCAGAAATATCTAGTAAACATCTTGACTGTGGAACATACCTAGAAGCAGGGCTGTACGTTCACTTTTTTTTCACATAGCACTGGTGCTACAGAGGTTGAAAGTTTTGTAGCACAGGCCAAAAAGTTAAAATAAAACACTATATACATCAATTATACTTCTTTTTAAAGCAACGGACTGATGATAAGTTCATCAGTCAAGAGCAGTGAGTGATTTTTTTCTGTGTTTTGT
>NW_015632455.1:466031-466141 GCF_001515625.1 Sinocyclocheilus rhinocerous
CGCGCTCAGAAAAAGCGCATGCAGAACATGCAGAACAGTAAATGTTTAACCGGTATTTCTTTAAAGCAGATGGAAATAATGTAGTTTTGTGATTGCGCTGATTGCGCATA
>NW_015632455.1:466890-481548 GCF_001515625.1 Sinocyclocheilus rhinocerous
AAAATAAGAACAAAGATATACATTACAAATACACATAATATACAAATAAAACAAACAGTGCTTTATTTTTCAGGTACAGTATTTAGCAGTATTTACAACATTTTATTTTTCAGGTACAGTATTTAGCAGTATTTACAACATTTTATTTTTCAGGTACAGTATTTAGCAGTAGCATTCAAGAAATTGAATGAACAAACAATAAAATAAAACACTATATACATCAATTATACTTCTTTTTAAAGCAACGGACTGATGATAAGTTCATCAGTCAAGAGCAGTGAGTGATTTTTTTCTGTGTTTTGTTGTTTTATTAACATTAAAAGAATAGTTCACCAAAAATGAAAATTCTGTCATCGGTCTTTCAATAGGGTTTCATTTTTATACCATCATTTACTCAAGTTCTTTTAAACCTGAATTAATTAATTTATTCTGTTGAACATAAAAGTTATTTTTGAAGAATGTGGATAACCAAGCAGTTGCTGGTCCACAGTAACTTCCATAGTATTTTTTTCCTACTGTAAAAGTCAGTGTGGACCAGCAGTATTAGACGCGAAATCAATCAGACGCGAAAGACAACTTAGTCCAATTATCAGGCGCTTTTTGACAGGCTCCCAGTGTGAGCGCGCTTCATGAGTATGCGCTCAGAAAAAGAGCATGCAGAACAGTATGTGAATTAAATGTTTAACCGGTATTGCTTTAAAGCAGATAGAAATAATGTAGTTTTGTGATTGGCATAAGTGCAGTGTCCCGTGAGAGTAACTCTACCGCTGAGCTAACACTGATGTGAATGCATGTGGCGTTGTACATTATATTGAGACGGAGGGAGGCGCCAGAACTGCAGCTGATAGAATGTGCGCTGTAGTACGATACAACGATATTTCTTCAAAAGCAGATCGTGGAGACATTTTAATCGTCCATGATCAAAAATCGTCATATCGCACACCCCTAACTACCAAGTATAATCAATCTCACACACACACAAACAAGCACAACGAAATCACTTCACACTATTAAGCGGCTGTGTTATGAACATGCAAAACTGTATCGCACGCGTGCTACAGTGGTAAATTTATTCATCGCACAGACCAGTTTTTTCGTAGCACGTGCGACATATGTCGCACTGTACAGCCCTGCCTAGAAGTGTCTGTTACAGAAACAGGTGGGATGTGGAAGAGATGAGCAAGATGCATCTGGTGAGAGGTGGAAAAAGATGGAAATACAGACCAAAATACACAGTGTAGCATGAAGAGTGGGCTCTGATCTGATTTTTTTTTGTGAGTGCTGGAGAAGCAGACACTGTAATGAGCAAAACTATAATTGACAGCAAACACTGAGAGAGAAGTGTTTCTCTGTCATGTCTATGTGCAAACCTCCACCCAGACTCTTTATCTCCTCTTCACATATTACTGTCGCTGTAAACCTCCCAGTCTCAATGTTTTACAGCCTGGTAATGAGATAAAACATCTCCGTACCACAGTGCAAGGCTGACTGAAGGAAGATATCATTCCTTATGGCTCTGTTTATGAGAATAGGATGAATGAGTGCATTTGTGGGTTGCAGTTCATCGTGAGGACACTAGGGGTCGTTGCTGGAGCTAAAGCAGCACTGCAGTTATTTGTAACTGTCTGTTGCTGTCTCTGATACACTGATGCTGATCACACACACACACACACACACACACACACACACACACATTACCATACCACAAACACAACATTCACACTGGCGCAATTTCACATGTGAAACACGCATTTACACAGCTGACGTTACATGGCGGCCCATGATATTATGATGGCATGCTGGATTGTCATAGAAACTACACTGGCCTGGGAGACGGGCTATCTAAAGGGCCACCAGGCCACACACACATCCACACTGTAAATCAACACAAATTCCCACATCAACATGCTGGGTTGAAGGCGACCTGCTGCTGGAGAGGAAATGAAATGCTTTGTCACTTCCTGCGAGAGAGCGAAGCGAACGCAGGGGGATTGGCAGAGTCACACAACATATGGGGCTGAGCCAGCTAATCTGCGTATGGCGAGAGAGCCCAGTGCCAACATTAAACCTAATGAACCCAGGCGTCAGATTTAGTGTCTGCATCAGAATCAACACGATTCCCTCGGTGGATGTAGAGCGGAAATTCTCCTCCGTATTTAGACCGATTAAACATGACTGGATCCAAACGTAGATTATCTTCCTGCGCTATTATGATGAACATTAGAAGAGGAAGTTGAAATGACACTTTGGGAAATTTGATGAACATATGAACATGCACAAACACGCCGCTGCTGCGGGAGATCGCTCTAATCTCATTGCAGAATTACTGACGACCGCTTCCAGCATATGCCACAAATCTGAGACTGATTCACATAATCCCTTGAGTGAGAGACAGAGTGAGAGAGAGAGAGAGACTGAGGTTCTTTGCCGCCTTCTTTTCTTTCATTACAATCTAAGCTGGAAATGAAGGTAAAATTGAGGAAGAGAGTCTTATGATAAGAGTGTGAATCAAAACATTTTCATACAGGATCAGCAATTTAAATTTCAAAGTAATGTATTGGTGTGATTATTTTACATACAGTATTGTCAAAAAATCAGCGTCACACACACACACACACACACACACACACACACACAGTCAGAGAACAAATAAGAATTAATAGAATTAAAAACAAACATTGTAAGTTGGCAGTTACACTAACATAATGTAATATGTAAAACATTAAATGAAAAAAATTCAACAAGACTAATTATTTACATAATAAGACTAATTATTAACATGATAAATAATCACAATACTTTGATAAGACTGTTAAAAATAAAACAAATAATATAAAAAATAAAAGGTGGCAGTAATTATAATATACAATATTATGTCAATAAAATAAAATAAAATAATAAAATGAAATAACATAAAAACATTAATGAAGAAAAGAAATAATCCCAGATTAACATTCAATAGTATGGAAATACTATGATAAAAAATAGATTTAAAAAACTATAAAAAAATAAAATAAGGTACCAGTAATTATAAAATATTATGTAAACAAAATAAAAGAAAATAGTATGTAAACAAAATAAAATAAGATAAAGATATTCATGCAAATAAGGAATAATCCCAGATTGACAATCAATATTTTGGTATTATGATGATAAAAATAATGAACAAAATGATATGTTCATCTCCTTGACAGCCAACACTGACAACACTGACAGAAAGAGAATTGTCCCTGTAATAATTAAATATAAGCAAAATAGCTTATTTAAAAAATAGGTAAAATATAAATAAAATACATTCATGAAAATAAGGAATAATCCCAGGTCAACAATCAATACTAATACTATGAAAAAAATACAAAAAAATAAAATATAAAATTGAAATAAGGTGGAAGTAACGTGTAAATAAAATACAAATTCAACAAGACATTAATGAATATAAGGAATGTCCCAGATTAACAATCATGAATAAAACATCAGAAAGGCTAAAAAGAAAGAGAAGAGATTATGACTAGAGAAACAGTGTGCATCACACATACTCAGTGTGGATGGAGGCTAAGGGAGAGGAAGAATAAGGACTGAGAAGTCCCACAGAGGTGACAACACCTATGGAGTGAACACCTGCTGCTCGTGTCAGGAGCGCTGGACTGAAAAATGGCTTTGTAACTGAAGTCCTGTCACTGCTGCTCCCTTATGAACCACACACTAACGCTGGGCTCAGTCACGACATCCTCCTCAACCCTGAGTGCTTTGCCGCTTGTGCCATCTCCACAGGAACAATCCCCAGCCATTTCTAGGGATGAGTGGCGTTCCGCTAAAGAGCCTATTGTCCCTTCACACACTCCTCCACACCTCATCACACATACGAGTGGAATATGTCTGCCGCACAACATACGCGCATGAAGTACAAATGAAGATGTAAAAAAAATTTACCATAGAAATGTCAAGTCTTTCAATTTGATTTGAATCGATACAATTAACCTAAGAGTTCTAATATACCTGAAGAGAGTTTTCCATTAGCATTACCATTTATCTAAAAGCTGTTGCCTGTTTATTTCATGGGCACTAAGTTCCAAAACCAGTTTTTGAGACAATTACCTGAGCCGTAAGTGCGATGTGACTGATCACTCTATATTAAACTCTTTGTAGGGAAAACACACACAAGTATAATTGTTCAGTGGTGGACGAAGTACACAAATCAAGTACTTGAGTAAAAGTACAGATACGTATAATAAAATATTACTCCAGTAAAAGTAAAAGTACTCCTTTTTCAATTTTACTCAAGTGAAAGTACAAAAGTACTCGATTTTTTATGAACAAGTAAAAAAGTACTGATAGATAGATTTATTTAGCAATTTTATATAGGCTACTAAATTTAAATTTATAATAGCACATATTTTTTATAATCCTACTGCTCAAAATACCTGGGATTTTCCCAAAATAACCACTATATGGAGTCAAGATATATTTTTGTTGTTGATATTGACTACGTTGATGACTGTGATGTAGTTATGTACACTGCGAAGTACCTGAGAGAAAACAGATTTGACCATCTGATTTTCACCAGTAAGAAAAAAGTGTTTTAAAGCTTGTTGTTTTGCGGAACATCAGTTATATATGACATGAGAATAAGGCCTGAAGTTATGAAGAACATTTTAAGGAAAATATAATAATTCATAATTATTTTTTTCTTCTCAAACCTTGTCTGTGGTGTAAAAACACCCCTGGCCAAATGCCCCCAGAGGGCATCACTACCCACTTTGATAATTACTGTAGTTACCATGTTCTGAACATCACATCCTTTCTTTTCCCTCAGATGTAATCTATCTAGGTGGTTGAATAAAATATTTGGACTTTATATCTAAAAATTACCTCAACTTAGCACCAGCAAGCTTGTTAGCTAGACAGTTAGCATCAGCTAACAATATTTTATATACTTATTTTCAGTATGGTTATGAATAAACATTCATATCTGTCTATTCGGCTAGTTAATCCAAACAATATAAAAATGTATACTGTTGATAAACAATATAAAAACAGACATCACATAGGGCTAAATGCGTAGCATTTTAATAAAACCGTTAACGTTACGGCAGCGGGGAATATGAACGCGCATGAATTATTTTATTTAGATACTGCGCATCCATTGAGTACATGACATGATCTATTGAGCGCATCCAAATAGTACAGATCGCTTGACGGAGAGCGAAACTCTCAAGCGCTCAGTCAGCGTGTTTATCGAGTGAAAATCTGTGTTGAACGCCTCTCACACACATACTGGCGTGTAAAATCTAAGAATTTATTAGCCAATGGCTAATGTTAGACATTATTTAGTCGCCCAGAGTAAGATTTAGTCGCATATGCGAGTGATTTACTCGCAATGTAGAGGGTTGAGTGGGCTTAAATAGATCACCCTTTACAGCAGATTTAGTTCCCAAACAACTGACAGTTTTGACCTAAATATGATTTTCAGTTACAATAATTAATCCTAAAATTCGACATTAGTTACTTACCTTTAGCAGCATCAGACGCGTGCGCGCTCACAAGATCTCCCGGTTCTTACTTGTGAATTCAGTTCACTGGAGACTCGCACTAAATGCTTCATTTGAATCAGTTAGTTGTCGACTCGAGAACAACTGCAATCGGTTCATTCTAATTCGTCAATGAATCGTTTGGTGCGATTTGCGAACCGATTTAAAAGGTTCATTGAAAAGAATCAGTTCGTTCTTGAATCAGACACCGCTTCTGCGTCTCGGAGCACGTGATATATTATAAGGAGTAACGATATGTTTTATGAAATGTAGTGAAGTAAAAAGTACGATCTTATGCTTTGGAATGTAGTGAAGTAAAAGTAAAAGTTACTCAAAATAAAACGACTCCAGTAAAGTACAGATACTTGAAAAATGTACTTAAGTACAGTAACGAAGTAAAGCTTCTGCCGTTACTGTCCACCACTGTAATTGTTTGCAGCTTATATTTTTGTTTAAATCTAATTTTGTTGAAAAAATAATTAAGAATGCTTTGGAGTGGCCATTAATCAGAGAAGCACTTCCCTGACTAAGGTTAACTGCTTAAAGGGATAGTTCACCCAAAAATCTGAATTCTGTCATTAATTACTCACCCTCATGTTGTTCTAAACCAGCAAGACCTTTATTCATCTTCTGAACACAAATTAAGATATTTTTTAGCTTTCTGACCCTGCATAGACAAGCAATGCAACTGACACGTTCAAGGCCCAGAAAGGTAGTAGCCTAAGGACATGACATGGAAGAGAAGAAATTGTTGATTAAAGTTATTTTTGTTTTCTTTGCACACAAATAGTATTCTCGTAGCTTCATAAAATTACGGTTGAACCACTGATGTCACATGGACTATTTTAATGATGTCCTTACTACCTTTCTGACAGAATTTTCATTTTTGGGTGAACTATCCCTTTAAAGTCCTGATGCAAAGGAAGTTGTGACAGATCTTTTCTTCTGTATTGTTACATACATCCGAGTAAAACAGACTAACAAAAAAGAAAAATAATTAGCATGGGGACTTTTAAAAAAAAGTAAAAAATTGTGAAAAAAATAATTATACATGTACATAAATGAATAATTCAGAATAAGATCTATAATATGAATTTACAATGACTTAAAGATTTGAGAGATGTGTCAAGATGGTGCACTCATATTACTATGAATGGGAAAAAATGCAACAAGCAATATGGCAGAATAAGTCCCGCCTTCTAAATAAAAGCCAACTGACCCTTCATAAAAACCCGCCTTCCTTAGTTACTGTTGCTATGACCGACAAGCCATGCTACTCTCACACTACACACCATGTTCTCACACAGAAAAAAATACATCACGGATCAAAGAGGAAACTGACAACACACCGACAGACAAGACAGAGCAGGTTACTTCTGGTATGAAACAAGGTCTCAGCTTTCAAATTTGGTCACTTTTTAAGAAATTCAAATAAACACCATTTTGTGGCCCTTTAATGTGTCGTGACAGATCACTGTATTGCCTCAGTTCAAGCGGCAAGTGAACCGATCGTCTTTTCATATTTACTTAAAGCACGAAATAAACATGAATGAACATAAGAACGTATTTTATTTCAACCGCAGAAAGACATCAATATACACCATTTTGCAGGTGTAAGTCCACCGAAGTTAATCTATGCTCTCCTGTCTGGTTTGTTTTTTCGGACAAAATGGCGGATTCGGCGTTATGATTGGTCAGATCGCCTGTCAATCAAGCTCCTTGCGATGGGACAATTGCCAATTGGTAAAATCATTGTGTCCCTGCAAATATGGCCACCAAATGAAAAGTGTCCTTGAAAGAGATTTTGAATTAAGTAAGCCAAAAAATTACCTCCTGTACTCTTCTGTACTTCTTTTTTTTGTTATAGTCCATAAATAAATGAACATTCAGAAATCTTGTAATGTAGAATATAACATAACAGAAAAGAAAGCTGATAATACAATGTCAGCCTAGAAAATAAGGACTACAGTATTGCTTGTGGCCATATATCTCTGTAACAGTCCCACTGTGTGTGTATATGTTGTTGGCAGGGTTGCCAGATCCACAGTCACAAATTGTCGTTGAAAGCGAAACTATAAAACACAACAAGCTTAATCAAGTCTGAATAAATCCCTACAACACAAACACATAAACACACTGAACACAGTGAGTCCAGTGGGAAAAATAGATTACAAACCACATACAGCTGTTGTGTATGTTAGTGCACAGAGAAAGAGAGAACTGTTGCATACTAACATTCCACTTAACCTTTCCAGTGAGAGACACACACACCTGACCCAGCACCTGTTCTGTGTGTGCAGGTCGCAGCTGTACACCTGTGTCATCTCCTCTCCTGACTGTGTTCATAAGTGAATTTTATTATATTTCAGCATCTGAGTGTGCTCTGTGTGTGCGTCTTGTCAGCAGTTCTTCTCTTTACTGGCAGCGCTTGACTTCCTCAGGCAGTGAAATATTTTCTGCTGAATTAATCAATCACAGAGCATGATCTCTATGCAGATGAATCTCGCAAGATAAATGAATAGAACAGAAAGTTTCCAAACATTCAAATAACATCCTCTTAACGTCAGTTCACATTATGAGTAAGGTTTATAACGACTGAGGCTGTACTGTAGGCATCACTTGATTATACACACACACACACACACACCAGTTTTCCACCATAATGGTGAGTCAGTGCTTGGCTGGGGATATGAGGACCTGTCTCAGATCTGGTCTGCATCTTCACTGACTTTAGTTTTGAAAACATACAATATATTAAGATCCAAAATAATTTAATTTAGCATCTTTACACAGCTCAAAGAGTTTGCTATAGACAACAATTACACTTGAGATGACCGTCTTTGCTTCCTACTGATGTGGATTACTAGATACTAATTACTGTATCTAGCTAACAGGTTGGTCATATTTTTAAAGGGGTCGTGAAATGCCTTTTTCATTATTTTGTATTTTTCTCTGACATCCCGCTTATAATGCTATTAAGATTTTTACATTAAAAAAAAAACATAATTCAGAAGTAATAGGCTATTTTCTGCCCTGTTTTAACCCCCCTCACCAGAACGTTCTGTTTGAATAGGCGTGGCGGATTGTAGACTGGGAAGCAGACGCCCACTGGTTTGATTGGCTAACAGTTGTGTAAGTTTGACAGCCTACATCCTTCACAGATGGACACATAAATACTCAGTACATATCAAACAATCTGTAATAACAGACAAAGCAATAGCGACCACATAATAAAAACAGTTACTCACACTTGTGTGTTGCGACATTACTATCGGATCCAATATATTCGGCACAGCACTGACTTTTAGTTTCAATCTTTCTGAAAATCCTGCATCGAATTGTGCCTTGTTTGTAAACAAATCCATGGTAAAATGAAGTGAGCAAAGGACCAAGTTCTTACTGACGCGGTCTGGATCTTCATTAAAAATTAAGTTAATCTACTCTTCTCTAATGTTGGGATCAGAAGAAAGGCAATGCAAAGACTGGTTTTCCACAACTTGGAGTTGCACAGTTGTATTTGGAGCCATCTTTCTTGTTTGGTTTCTGCGTAGACCTGCGTTCGCCTCTCTCATTATTTACACTACATGCACAAATCGGTGGGCGGGGATGTGATGTACAAGCAGGTGTTGATCTTCTGTGGAGGCTTGTTTAACTACACTATTACGTCATAAAGTGGCACATTCCACAAACTGTCGTTTTAGCAGACTGTAAGCTATTTTTAGACTAATGAGAAGGTTTTAAAGGGCACCTATTATGCCCCTATTTACAATATGTAATATAAGTCTCAGGTGTCCCCAGAATATGTATGTGAAGTTTCAGCTCAAAATACCCCACAGATAATTTATTATATCATTTTGAAAATTCCTATTTTGAGTGGAAGCAGAAACACGCTGTATTAGAGCATGCCTCTTTAAATGCAAATAAGCTGCTGCTCCCCATCCTCTTTTCCAGAATAGAGAAGTGCTTTTACAGCTCGGATCTGCTAAAAACACATCTGTTTGGTTTTGATTATCATGTCTATCACGCTGAAATCACACGTTTTAAAGCCATATTAGTTTAAACTTCTGATAGACGGTTTTCTGAGCGCAAACATCCGTAGCACGTGTATAGAAATACGGCATATAGTACTCACAGTGTACAGTGTATAGTACTCACGGCATGTGAGCAGTGTTAATTTGACAGGCATTTTTGATTTAGTCTTAGTCTTTATCTTGAGATGAAAATGCTTAATAGTCGACGAAAAGTCATTGCATTTTTGTCAACTTTTAGTCATTACTTTTAGTCAAACTGCAGTTACCAACATTTATTTTGGTAGCTATTTTATATGTAGTCTTCAAACAAAAATAGTCATTAATTCTTCTCTCTTTAGACCAAATCAATTAAGCTTATGAGAAATTTGAATCAAGGATTGAATACCATACTGAGACTAGATATGTAAACGCCCCTTATCCGATTGCAATCCAATTACAGGGACACACATTTTGAAGGACAAGACAGTAGCCTAAAGGATTTATTTTGAATGTCCGGTAGTCCTCAAATAACATTATAGTCCCGTCTCGTCTTGTTAACAAAGACGTGGCATAAATTTCGTCATAATATTTTTTATCATCAGATATTAGTTTTAGCTTGTGAACGTCTCGTCTTAGTCACAGAAAAAATGTTCGTTAACGAATATTTTTCGTCGTCGTCTTCATTGACGAAATTAACACTGCATGTGAGTACTAAGTTCTCTTTCACACACGAGTTTATGTTAAAAACATGCATAAGTTACAAAAACAGTCAGTTATGTTTATGAAGGTGAACATTTGGGAAAGAAATTGCATGTTTATATTAGATCTGTGTATTAAGTGACATCAGCATAATATACAGTACCTATACTGCTGTCTATGCTATTAATATGACCCAAAGAATAAAATAAAAGCAGAGAATCACTTACTGCTTTGGACTGAATAACGTCTATAGCCTTAATAAGAAGAAATTTCTTACGTGAATGCTGCTTTTAAATGCTCTAGTGTGAAGATAAATATGGTGGATTGTGTGCGGCTCATTTAGGGTGGTGTCTCAGCTAGCTTACGGCAGTGTCAATCAACAATCGTGGGTGGGGCTTTTAAATTGTGATGTCACACTTTAGGGATTCTGTGATCGGCTTGCTCTGAGACACTACTAATGATACATGGAGATTTAAAAAAAAAAGGAGCGGTTGATTTTTATCATTATAGGGTGGTTATGTACACACACTGCCAACACACATTTATGTCCAAACAACATGTGAAAGTGAATTTTGCATATTAGGTGCCCTTTAAGTAACAATGAAAAGTTGTATTTATACCTAAAGTTTACAAAGATTAATAAATACTGCAACAAATGTACTGATCATTTTTAGTTAATGCATTAACCAACATTAAGTAATGAAACTGTACAGTAAACTGTTACCAAAATGTTTTATTATTATTTTCATTCATTCATTCATTCATTTTCAGTCATGACTTCTGAGTGACTGCAAACATTGCTTAATGGCTTAGTCCTTATCTCTAACTAAATCAATCAATATGGCTCAGTCTCTAAATATGAGCATTAGTAATATTGATACTTGCCTTAGTGAGCACCACTAATTAATAGATTGCAAACAATAACAGCCATTGTTAAAAATCATGTGATATTCAGAATATACAGTATGTCATGTTTTCAAGGATACGTAATTAATGTGAAACTGATGGTGAGAAACAGACTAAATCAGCCTTAAGACAACAACCTAACTCACTTAGTCACAGACACATGCCCTCTCACTAAATTCCTCACTAGTTAAGAGTCATGTTGTCAGATGTGGAGTTTAACAGCATATTGACAAACCTTCATGGGTGTACAGAAATCACCATTAAATAATCCAAGTTATTTAACACCCATCGAACGGATTAGCTTTCTAAATTGTGAATCAGCAAAAAAGAGATACAGCCAATCAGTTTGCGCGCCCATTCCAATAATCTTCACCTATCATTTGAATCCTCCGTGGGATCGAGACGAAGAATTGTCATCAGATAGAAATCGCATGTTTATATTAGATCTGTGTATTAAGTGACATCAGCATAATATACAGTACCTATACTGCTGTCTATGCTATTAATATGACCCAAAGAATAAAATAAAAGCAGAGAATCACTTACTGCTTTGGACTGAATAACGTCTATAGCCTTAATAAGAAGACATTTCTTATTTGTATGCTGCTTTTAAATGCTCTAGTGTGAAGATAAACATGGTGGATTGTGTGCGGCTCACTCAGAGCGGGGTCTCGGCTAGATTACGGCAGTGTCAATCAACAATCGCGGGTGGGGCTGGTAAATTGTGATGTCACACTTTACGGATTCTGTGATCGGCTTGCTTTGAGACGCTGCTAATGATATATGGAGATTAAAAAAAAAGGTGCGGGTGGATTTTTATCATTATAGGGTGGTTGTGTACACACACTGCCAACGCACATTTATGTCCAAACAACATGTAAAAGTAAATTTTGCATAATATGTGCCCTTTATTTTCTGAAACTTACAGGATTTTCTTTTTTTTTTTTACAGTACAATGACCTCTTATATGTCAAAATATCAATGGAATTTTGGTTTCTCATTTCATGACCCCTTTAAAATGTTTTTGAAAGTATTATCTGAATGTTTTACCAAAAATACAGTCAAATTAGGAATCATTTTGAAAAATTATTACAATTTAAAATTACTGTGTTCCATTTTAATGTGTAATAAAATGTAATTTATTCCTGTGATTGCAAAGCTGAATTTTGAGCAGCAGTTACGCCAGTCTTTAGTGTCACGTGATCCTTCAGAAATCAATCTAATATGCTGATTTGGTCCCCTTAAACATTTTTTATTGATATCATTGTTTAATTTAGTATAGCTGCTTAATATTTTCTGAAAAATGTAATACTTTTTTTTTATCCCCAGGATTCTTTCATGAATGAAAAGTTCAAAAGAACAGCACGCATTTATTTATGTCTTTACTGTCAAGTTTGATCAATTTAATGTGTCCACTGAATAAAATTATTAATTTCTTTAAAAAAAAAAAAAATCTTATTGTCCCCAAACTTCTGAATGGTAGTATATTTTCATTTTTGGCCAATGGGTTTAAGCAGCTGAAGTGGTGCCAGTATATCTGGCCCACAACTAAATTTGCTTTGGTGGAAAAGCACAGAATGGGCCTAGGCACTGGCATCGCTACCGCTATCTCGGCAGTGGAAAGCTATAACACACACATACATACAAATGGTGTGTGTCCAGATAGTGAGATTCCACAGCACCCTGTGATCTCTCTCTCTCCCTAGGAAACCCTAGGAAACGGATCAGGCCTTCCATTGATCGGCAAGCTAATTATGACTCACTCTCTCTGTCCTTTTCTTTCTCTTGACACCTAATACATGGCCATATGAGTGTGTGATGAATACGTGCGTCGCCATTCAAACTACCTATTTACCCAGCCTTATGTCAGAGCGGATCTTCCATCTCTCTGGTCTCAGAAGGAGGATGTGTGTCGATATCACCTTCCACAGGATAATCAGACAGGATCATATAACCTGTTCCAGTTCAATTACAGTAAACCACTCCAATCAGCTGCCTCCAGCAATAACACACAGCTAGTGACGTCCAGTTAGTATGTGTGTGGGCACTGGAAAACAACCTACTCCTCCTCTACATCTACATTTCTCCATCTATGACTTTCTCTTGCTCTCTCCACTCAAAAGTACCCAAAAGTACAGTGGTATTACCATGAATTTTGAATATGCACACCATTCCAAAGTACATGAATATAGCAATTAGGGCTGCACGATTAATCGAATGCGATTGTCATGCGCATCTCGTCAGTAAAGCCGGTTCTGTGATTAGTAGTAAATCTCCATCACCTGCTTTCAGATGGAGCAGCATTTACTACACAGAGCCGTAGTTCACTGACAAGCTACGCAAAATCGCGTTCATAATCGCAGACAATATAATTGCGCGATTATGAAATCGAAGAAATCGTTTGTGTTAATGAAAGCTGTTTGCGTAGCTTCTCAGTGAACTACAGCTCTGTGTAGTAAATGCTGCTCCATCTGAAAGCATGTGAAAATACCACATTAAATAACATGTTCTTACTCCAAACTCACTTCATAACGTCAGTCGAGTGTTTGAAATAAATCCTTCTGTGAGATGATGTGGCTTCTTACACAGAATAAGGCACGCAACATATTTCATAGTATTCTAAGCAGTGATAAAGGCTATGTCGATTAGCATTGCATTATTATATACTTTAATATAATAAAAATTATAATAAGACGAACTCAGATAAGCCATATATTTTCGTAGTCGTGTGTTTATTAGTCACGTTGAATCAAAGAAAGCAGTTAAATCTTCTGTTTATTCAGCTGCAGCGATAGGCATTTCCTGGATTTCTTCTGCGGGATGTATTTGGAATTTACGCGCGAGAGCGCCCTCTGGCCTTCGGATGGAGATTTACTACTGAACACAGAACCATGCTTCACTGACAAGATAGGCATGACAATCGCAGCTTCTGCCTAATCGCGATTTAACACCTTTGCGATTTCATTTCGATTAATCGTGCAGCCCTTATAGCAATCATTCAGCACCATGGTATACATGGGCGCCTGCAGGATTTCTTCCGAGTGTACGCAGAGGTTTTTTTGGGGGGGGATTGGGAGAACAGTGATGATCGGTGAGAGCAGAACGAATGTGTCACACATTTTAAACTCAACAAAATGGTAAAATACATATATCAAGAGCATGCTCACAGATGAAAACAGAGAACAAAACAGCGTTGGATGAAGTGGATTAGATCCCTGCTCAAATATAGGCCCTAGCCAGTCTTTTTTCCCCTTTTCCCAAAAAAGCTTATACTACTGTTTCAGCTATTAAAATAGTTCAGTTTTGAATGTAATGGAAAAGTGATTATATTTCGTTTAGCTTTTTTTATAAAGTTAATTTAGAAAAACGTTTGGAGCATTTTTTGTTCATTAAATGTACGTTTTTTTGTTTTTTTAAAGTAACGACCAAGCGGCCAGCGGCAGACAGTGAATTGATCATAGCCTAAATAATTATAGGTTTGTAAACATTCAGGATGCGCGCGCATCATGGTTGCA
>NW_015632455.1:481650-490332 GCF_001515625.1 Sinocyclocheilus rhinocerous
TATTTTCTGATTTTTATGTTGCTTTGTTCTGAATACCTTAAAATTTAAAGGATTTGCTGCAACGCAATTTTGCCTGATATGTGAATTATTTATTAGCCTATTTTTTTAAATCCATGCAGCAAATACTTTAAAAACAGCTTTTAAAATTACTTTATTGCATTCCAGATGCTTTTAAAGTACTTTTCACTATAAATTTTACGGGTAGCTTGAATGTAAAACATTGTCATGAATTCATTGTATTCCCAATTGTAAAATAGCCAACAAATTAATTGTTGTAGGCTAACCCGATCTCATTAAAGTGTGTATAGCACGATTTTCTGTTTCTATTTGGGGTAATATTTATATGCAGAAATTGACTTTGGCATGCAAAAGACATTCATAATTAATGGCATGGCTGGTTCAGTCGACAGAAATACGGGACACACAGGCCTATAATAACTGCTTGTTAATGTAAACGTTTCACAAATCTCAGGTCAGTCTGAGCGCTCACGGTACGCACAGTGCGTTTATGCATTGTTGCATTGCGTATATGCATTGTTGTTCAAATGTTTGGGGTCAGTACGATTTTTTTTAACTTCTTTTATTTGGCAAGGATGCATTAAATTGATCAAAAGTGACAGTAATGGCATGTATAATGTTACACAGGATTTCTATTTTAAATAAATGCTGTTCTTTTGAACTACGTTCATCAAAGAATCCTGAAAAAGGCAAGAACCACATCAGAATGCTTTCTGAAGGATCAAACTGAAATTCAATCTGAAAATTCAGCTTTGCCATCACATAAATGAATGACGTAAAAATATATTGAAACAGAAAACAGTTATTTTAAAATGTAATAATATTTCACAATATTATCTCACCTGTCCTGAATCTAAAGCATTTCAAGTAGCGACACAGTGGGGCTTTAGGATTTTGATGAAATTAAAAACAACAAAATGTTACTAAAAATAAACAAAATATTCATATTCTGCAATATCTCTAGCTCACTAATAAAAAAAGTGGCATTAATCACGTGACTCTTTTACAGATGAGCAAATGTTATTGTTTCTAAACTTGTGGAGCTCAAGTGCAGCTGTCATTCAAGCCAAAGGGGAACAAACAAAATACTAAGACATTCTGAAATTCATGTGCATTTTTCAACTTTTCACTGAAATTGTTATGCTGATAATATCATTTGCTTTGAAAAAAAGCAAATCTGCAGCAGGGAGTTCCTCTGTCATTTCAATGAGAATGCAGAGACAGTATTTTACGTGGTGAACAGCCTGTGACAGCACACTGTAAGCGTCAAACTTTGCATACTCAAACAGCTCATTTGCATACCAATTTGCATATAGTCAGGTCAAATAGTCACGCTGTTGCTAATAGATGTTAATAAGAAACTGTGTTAGTACAAGAGATTCAACACCGAGCCAAATCTGTGTGTGTCTGTGTACAGATTACAGTACATATGTGCTGGAGAGCATTCAGAGCCTCTTGAAGAACGAACTCCATCTGTGTGTGTGAGTTTGTGATTAAGTGTGTGTGGGTTTACTTGGGGGTAGAAGAGAATATCTGTTGGATAACTGCTTTAATTTTTGCTTTATTAAGATTTACTATATTTTACTTATTTGCTTACTCTATATTTCACTTTATTAGCACAACTTCTGAGTGTACGCAAACATGCTAAACCATTTTGGTAGTACTAAAGTGCAGTTTTTTTGGTCACGCCAGTAAAACACTAAACTGAAAACTCAGAGTGCATATGTGTGTGCGTTTTTTGTGTGTCAGACTGTGTGAGAGTGTTACCATGAGTATGTGTGTCCAGTGTGGTAGTCCTTTAGTGGGGGCGTGAAAGGCTCTCCCCTTCTCTCGCTCCATCCACCATGCAAATGAGACCTATACACAGCTCTCAATAACACTCAACACACAAACCGACACTCACCTAACCGTCCTCCCACTCTCCCTGTCCTCTCTACTGTCACTCCATCTTTTCGGTCTATTTCAGGTCTGTGCAAATCATTTCATATCTTTACCCATCCCCCCTTCTCACATCTTTGTCTTTTTAAACCTTCTTGTTTTCTTGAGTGTTCTTTATTTAACAGAGCAAGGCCCTAATTTACATAGCCTATGGCCACTGTGAGAGATGGAAAGAAAGAGGGAAATTCCTTTGGCCTTCTTGATGGTACTGGAGGTTGCATCCACACCTCTCTCACCATCTCTCCCTCCCGCAAACGCTCAACACAAGCCAAATAGGGAATCGAAGAAGAAAACAATACCGCTGCCAACTTTCTCTCAGTGTGTGTCTTCCTTTGCATATGATCATGTTGTTGCAGGCAGAGATGTTTTCACATCATCTCTCAAATAATCGACCCAAGTCCCATTTTCTCCGCTCTTCTTTGCATCTCGTGTGTTTTAAGAAGACAACATGGATCCCATTGAAAACAGCCACACCATTCAAATCATATGCAAAACATACAGTTTGTGAATAAAAATAGCCATCTAAAAATAGCCCACATTAGTACACATGATATAATATGTCAAGGGCTGAATTGTTTCTCGGCCCACACACGTTCACCTTGACATGCAAAGCAGACAGATTTACAAGTCAAATCAAATTTCAATTATATGACGCCACGCCAGAGACAAAACAGCAGTACATAGGAACACCTCTTCATTTGTGTCTTTTTAACCTAAGCATTATTTGATTATTAGTAATGCTAGCTATAACATCACTAATATTATTGTCCATAATTACACTGCCATTTAAAAGTTTGGGGTTGGTAAGAATAGTTTTATTCAGAAAGGAAAAATGGCTTCCACAGAACTATGAAGCTCCACCACTACTTGTGATAATAAATGTTTCTTCAGCAGCAAATCAGCATATTAGAATGATTTCTGAAAGGATCATGTGACACTGAAGACTGGAGAAATGGCTGGTGAAAACAGGAATAAATGATATTTTAAAATATATTAAAATGGAAAATAGTTATTGTAAATTGTAATAATATTTCACAGTATTACTGTGTTTACTGTATTTGTGATCAAACAAATACAGCCTTGGCAAGGATAAGAGACTTATTTCAAAAACATTTAAAAATCTTATAGACCCCAGATTTTTGAATGGTAGTATGCATTTAGGTGTTTGTTAAAATCCCTAACCCCAAGTACTAAACTTTTTTTATTTTTTATGGTATGTATGATTGCATATTAGCTTTCAGTGTCTTTGTAGCATACAGACCTGAATGATGCTTCAAACTGTGTGGAGGAGTGGTGTGTTTTTCTAAACAATTAGAATTTTGCCTGGTATACAATAAAACAGAAGAAAAATTAAATAGATGGATAAATAAATAAATCAAATACATATTAATGGACCAAAAACCACTCAGAACATCTCAGCAACCACACGGCAAGGCCCTGGCAAACACCCACAACACCCTAGCATTGTGGGGGCGACTTCTGCATGGGCAAACACCACTCAGAAAAAGTATGTTTACTTCATCACTCTTGTTTGACAAAGATAAATAAAACAAAATAATTAGAAACTAGATAGAAAAAGTAAAACCAAGTCACTGATGATCAAAATATTCCAAGAAGAATTCTACATGATGTTGATTTTCTAAGAGAGGGCATGCCCAATGTGAACACATTTCTAGAAAGTGAATAAAAATAGACATTGCTTGGAGCAATAGTGAGTGAGAGGAAACAAAATTGTGTGTGTGTGTGTGTGTGTGTATTCTCCTCCGCAGTTTGTTAGGGTCAGTGTGAAGAGCGCTGGTGTGTAGTGTGCTCTCTCTGGCCGCCCCCTCAGGCCCTGCTGTCGTGTAACCACCGCATTGCAGTCGCACACACAAACACATAATGACTGAAGTGGCATATATGTGGGATAACACAAGTGTCTTCATGCGTAACTATACGTGTGGGTCAAGTTTTGCCCACACTGTAGAGATCAAAATACCCTCATAGTGATAGTAAAACTTGAAATCATACTGTATAGTAGGGACCACTCAATATCCTCCGGAAGGGAAACACCTTATAAACATACTAAATAATGTCATAATAAAAATGTAAAAATGCAAAACAGATTCTATGATAGTTATGTTTAAGGTTAAAGCAGTGGGGCCATTGCAGAGATGTTCTTTATTACTTAGAAAAAATACATCTAATAACACAACGCTCATTGTGGAACTCTTAAAAACAGCACAAGATGTGATGCAGCAGGTGAATGCATATGGTAATAAAGGAAAGGATTTCCAAAAAAGCTAAACTAAAGCAAAGAACTAAAAAATGTATACTACTTAGCTAGTCATTTTGGACGTTTAGTAGTCAAACAGCCTGAGTCATAGTGGAGGATAGGGGATAGAAAATATCATTAGCTCAATATAAAATAAATAAATCAATGGAAAACAATATATGTCTGTGTATGCTTTGGTGTTTGGGGCATGAAATTTCCTGCACTCGTTCAAATGAAGGTTCTTTATTGGCATCTATAGTTCCATGAAGAACCTTTAACATCCATGGAACCTTTCCACTGCACAAAAGGTAGATTATTAAACTGTTCTTCATGCAAAGAGAAAAACTGTTCTTTTAAGAACTGTTCATTAGATGGTCCTTTTGTGTTTTGCTCTGGTATTGCTGCAAACCCTTTCTTTTTGAATCCTTTATTTTAAGAATGTATGCTAAAAACTACAATGCTAAATTCATCCCAGAAAGGACACCACAGAGAAAGTGGGCTAAAATCTGCAGATAAATATAGAAAAAAGATAGATTGGTTATGCTCACAGCAGGTGTGTGTGGAGCCTGGCCTGAATCTTCTGCTAAAGCTCCAACAAGTGTTAGAAGAACATTTCCCATTGTTCCTCGTTTCATCAAGCAATCATGGACAAGTGGTAAAGACTGAGAGGAGAAAATAATCTAACCATGGGAACACACACTCTGGTCCCTGAGGGCACTGTGCAAAACACACAGCTTGACACGATTAGAAACCCAGTGGGAGACAAGTAAAAACAGTAGACAGAGAAAGTGGGAAGGGGCTGGATAAATGGCACTCTGTCTATTTACCAGTGACATCTTTCCAATATCCAACAGCACGTGATAAACAACGTGAAGCGAGAACAAGAGATGGAGAGAGAGAGAGGGAGAGAAAGGCTGCTAGAGTAAATTTAAGAGGAAAACACTTTCTCTGCCACACAGTCATTTCTCAATATTATTTCTTCACCAATTTCACACAAACACACAGAATTTCGACCCTCGGTTTCACAATTTTGCTGTGAAAGAGACAGAGGCCACAGACGGGGACCAGACTGAGAATAAATGTAGCATGTCTAAATTTATTCCACCAAACTCTATAGTGAGAACTGATCAGCATCGGAATAAGAGGGAAGCACCAAAGACAGCTCCCAATAACCCTTGTTCAGCCCAGCAGAGAGCTGTGGTGAAATCTGTACATTGCAACAGGCCTCTGGTGCGCTCACTGCAATACCCAGCTCTTACAGTACAACGCACTCTTAGGCAAGTTTCTGAGAGTTACAAAATAAGTGAAATAGGTCAAAACATAACTGTGCTGGGTCATTCTAGTGGGCAATGGGGGTTCAGTTATTGCAAAAAGTGTTTTCAACAAGACTTTAACTTTAAAGAAAGCCTTTTTTTAGTTTAAGAGTAAAAAAGGGAAATTGTTTTTAAATAAAGTCACAATTATGAGACAAAGATCATAAAGAATATAAAGTCACAATTTAGAAGAAAAAAGTCACAGATGTACAGTAAAGCCACAATTATGAGAAATAAAGTTGCTATTGCAATATATAGGTGCAATTTTGGTTTGTTTTTATTTTTACACAGAGGTGAAAACAGGCTTCCATAATAATATATCCATCAGGGGAGATAAGAAGGAATGTGCTGGTTTTTCTTTAATGATTTGAAGTTTTGTTTAGAGAGAAAAAGATAAGAGGCTCTTACAGTATGCAGATGCAAACTTTACCCAAAAATGAAAATTCTGTCACACTCATGCTGTTCCAACTTTTTTTCTGACTGAAACATTCTTAAAAATATCTTTGTTAATGATCTAGAGAAGAAAGTTAAGTCATACAAGTTTGTAACATGGGTGAACAAATGATGACGGAATTTTGCTTTTTGGTAAATAAAAACAAACATTTGTGACGTTTTGAGCAAAGGAAGCACAGATGTGGTTTGTAGTGCAGGACAAAAAAGACATACAGGGTACTTAATGCTTTTTCTCACATATGCACATATACAGATACACATATGTGCAGTGGTGTCTTCTTTTCCTTCATCTTTTTTTGGTCTCTGTTTCTGTACTCAGGCATGCTGCTTCCTTCCCAAACCCTCAAACACACTTGATTGAGGAGGTGTGTGTGTGGGTGGGTGGAGAGGGTGCTTCAATGCTTTCATCTCAGGGTGACACAGAATCCCTCCCCATATTATATCATCTGCACCTGCACTCAGTGCGTGCTTGCCTGTGTGTGTGTTTGTATGCGTGCACAGGGGCAACCACACCTGCCTCCTGAATGTAAACTCTTGATGCTGACAATATCTTAAGATGGCAAAAGACGAGGAAGCCCCCCCGCACCCTCACCACAGAGTATGACTCAACAAAGCTTTATTGGAATGACAGTAAAGGGTAACAGTGTAGCTAAAACAACATTGTACTTCTGTATATTGTGCTTAAAACGTTCAAGGGATAGTTCACTCAAAAATAAAAAAAGTTATGTCATCATTTACTCACTGTTATGTTGTTTCAAACTTGAATGACTTTTATTTCCTCTGACTATTTTGAGGAATGCTGGGATACTAAGTTGGATATTAAGTTGGTAGGGTGACAAGATTTAGTCATCACCCTGCACATAGCCTAAATCTTGAAACAGACATCTTTTTCACAATTCAGAATAAGAGTGCTTCATTTTTGAGTGTCACAATGCCCTGTTCTATTCTTTTCTCCTTCATTTTTAGGAATTTTTATGCCAGTCCTGTTTCAATGGCTAGATGTGCTCGTTCAGTCTGTAAATGCTCAGAAGGTAATAAGATCCTCTTCCATTTTCTTTATTTTTTTAGGGACCTGAGGCATTGCAATTGCCTTTGTATTTTCTTTTCCCATAATTCCAAATAGTTTTTTTCGGTGTATGATTAATCAATAAAGTTAGTTGCAAATTATGAGAATAGTTTTGTATCCTAATGATCGTATTGTAAAAAAATGCTTGTGTTTATTTTATTTATTTATTTTTATTTGATCTCGTAATTTTTTTATCAAAATGTCATAACTCTATCTTTTGGTGAAATGACATACAGACATCTATCTGGTGACGTATAACATACTCACATTTAGATCTGCCTCCATCCAATCAGTAACCGATGGATAGAAGTTTCCACTATATATATATATATATATATATATATATATTACATCTTTTTCAACAATCTGCATTATTTTTTTTTTAAACAAAGCAGCAATACAACACACTGTCTTTCACTGTATGGTCAAAAACTTGATTTTTTTTTTTAGAAATATCTTTCAACAAGAGACAATTTTCTGTAAAGCTGTTTTGAGACAATATGCATTTGAAAAGTTCAATACAGTTAAACCTGACATAAGTTATATAAATTATAAATTAAAATTAAATCCAGCAAAGTATGGTGTGCCACAAGGATCTGTCCTAGGCCCTCTACTATTTTCAATATACATGTTGCCCCTTGGTAATATTATTAGAAAATACGGGATTCGTTTCCATTGTTATGCTGATGATACTCAACTATATATTTCAACAAGACCAGATGAAACTTTTAAATTATCTAAGCTAACAATGACCAATAATTTTCTCTTATTAAATTCGGATAAGACAGACGAGATATTACTTATTGGACCAAAAAACAGTACATAGAATCTCGTAGATTACAATTTGCATCTAGACGGATGTACTGTTAATTCCTCTACAGTCAAAAATTTGGGTGTTATATTAGACAGCAACTTGTCTTTTGAAAATCATATTTCCCATGTTACAAAAACAGCATTCTTTCATCTTAGAAACATTGCCAATTTATGAAACATGTTACCTGTTTCTGATGCAGAAAAGCTAGTTCATGCATTCATGACCTCTAGACTGGACTATTGTAATGCACTGCTAGGTGGTTGTCCTGCATCTTCAATAAACAAGCTACAGGTGGTCCAAAATGCAGCGGCTAGAGTCCTTACCAGGTCAAGAAAATATGATCATATTACCCCAATTTTACATTCTCTGCACTGGCTACCTATTAAGTTCCATATAAGTTACAAAATATTACTACTTACTTTTAAGGCCCTAAATGGTTTAGCTCCTGCAAATCTAACTAATCTTCTATCACGTTACAATCCATCCCGCTCCCTGAGGTTGCAAAACTCTGGACTCTTGGTAGTTCCTAGGATAGCAAAGTCCACTAAAGGAGGTAGAGCTTTTTCACATTTGGCTCCCAAACTCTGGAATAGCCTTCCTGATAACGTTCGGGGTTCAGACACACTCTCTCTGTTTAAATCTAGATTAAAGACACATCTCTTTGGCCAAGCATTCAAATAATGCATCTCATAATCTTGTACTGCAGTTATATCTGATCAAATGCACATTATTATTCCTTAGCTTGGGTTAAACAAATTAATTTTACTTGGTTGGAACACCAGCTACGCTAATTATGTCTCTATTCGTTTCTCTGTTTTTGCCACGG
>NW_015632455.1:491918-497036 GCF_001515625.1 Sinocyclocheilus rhinocerous
AAATCTAGATTAAAGACATCTTTAGCCAAGCATTCACATAATGTATCTCATAACCTTGTACTTCAGTTACATCTGATCAAATGCACATTTTCATTCTTTTGCTTGGGTGGAACACATCATTTTTTGCTTAGTTGGAACAGCAGCTATGCTAATTTCTCTCTATTACCATCTCTGTTTCTGCCACAGGATTGGCATCCCATGGTAACTAGGAATTACACAAGATTCAGTCTGTATCCAGCCCTTACAAAGACCAGAGATGACCGAACACCTGAGAAGAGATGATGCCAACCCCCAGAAGACCTCAGTTGATGCCAACCCTCAGACAACATACAAAACCACCAAATTTTGCTATAAGTTTGATCGCAACATATAATCATTGCTGTTAATAATGTTCACCGTCTGTGTGATTACATGACATTGACATTAACTAACTTCTTGATTTTTACAGTACATTTCTGCCATATGGACATCAACTTGAGATAGTCACCACTGATAAGCTATTACTAAATATAATGTAGAAACTTTAATTTTCTGTAAAGCTGCTTTGCAACGATTTGCACTGTGAAAAGCGCTATACAAATAAACTTGAATTGAATTGAAGTTAAATGTGTTGAAATGTGAAATACTTGAATGCGTATATTCTGCTCTCTTCTCTAGAGCTGTAACTGCAAATCTAAACTAATACATTTTCAAGAGGACTTTTACGATTAAACACTAGAGAAATGAAGAGTGTTCAGGTCCTGCCACAGATTTTGAATAGAAGAATTAGTTTTCTGACCGGGGTGTAACTGAAGCACCAAGGTTTGATTTAGTCCTGACTCTTCTGAAGAGCTGCGTGTTATAGTGTGTCGGGTAACTGATACATGCTGCTCAAGTGTTCACAGACAGTGCTCTAACCTTAAGTACAGACCTCAGAGCTGCAGGCTTTTTTCAAAATAACTACACATTCACACATGCACAACCATAAGCGTTTAGCCTTAAACCTTGATAGCCCAACCCTAACCTTAACCCAGTGTTTTTTGTCTCTCTGAGAGTTTCTTTCTACCTTCCTCATTCTCTCTGCTGCTCTCCTTTTTTGTTTTGGTCACCTGAAACCTCTTTTTCCACAATCCTTCCTTCTCAGCTCTAAAAAGGCCTCGGTATTCACCATACAACATTATACCCAAGCAAACACATACATTGAAGGGCAAAGCTCTACTATTTTTGGAAATTTTCACAAATATTATTAGGTGATGATCTCTTCATAGCATTATGTGTGTGTGTGTGTGAGAAAGAGAGAGAGAGAGAGAGAGAGAGAGAGAGAGAGAAAGTTCAACCTTTAAGACACTTTCGTCCAGTCTATGTAGGTGTTTGGTGTGTGGGTGTGTATGTATATGAGAAATAGAGAAACTGAACAAGTTCTCCTTCCTGGAGCTATAATCATAACAGCACTCAACAAAATGCTTTTTTCACTATATTTATATAGCACAGTTCTGAATAAAACTCAATATAACCAATACCTAAACTCATTCCTGTTTTACATAACATCGTGTGCACACAAATTTGACCCTGAGAACTGAAAGCAACACCGTCCTACTTTGTTCGGCTTCAGTCCAGCCCTCTAAACAATGAGAGACGTTGCTCCATTCACAATGGAGAAACCTCAAGGAACTGATCGCTACAGACCATCTACAGTTACAGACACGAAACACAGCCCGAAGAGAGTGAAATATGGATGAGAGACACTCTCTCAAGTGCTACATGTGGAATAACGTGAAACAAACAGGATGGAGGGACTTGTAGAAAACGGCTCTGTGATTAAAAGTGAAATATGAGACATCATTCTAGACTCCGCCTCACTGGCATCAAACCTGACAGCAGGTTCAGAGGGAGAGAGTGAGTATGTGTATCCTGTTCTAATAAGATTAGACGTTGAGATGGGATTAGTTTCATCCTGGCGACATTCCCATTCCAGGCTGCCCTAAAGACAAGAGCATCAACTTAGCTGCACTGTCAACATTTAAACTAATGATCACAAACAGAGCTTAAACTCACAGATGGTGCTTAATGAGTGCGTGAAAGAAAAACAGAAAATATTCTTTAATAATCCAAATAATGTGTTTCCTCCTGATAAAAGATAAGACAGATTTGAATTCTTCTGGGAAGAAGTGCTCCTGACACGCTGAGCAGTGATGCTAATGCAGATAATACAGATTTGAGCCTGGCCTGCAACATCTCTCCCCTGCAGGAAATTTATTATATTTTATGCTGGTTTGGCACTGATAAATTTGTATCATGTGCTGAAAATTATCCATCAATAGATGATTAAAACGGGAAAGGTCAACTAGCGTGGTCTTCGTGATGGTTGGACAGCTAAGGTTAAGCAAGTGAAGAGCCATCTTGTGGAATCCAGCACACCAGTATCGAAAAGACAATTTCATAGAATTATAGGATGTTATAAAAAGAAAACCTTATATATATAAAATAAGTAAACGCCTAAAATAAAATAAAAACTCAATAATTAATAAACAAACAAACAAACAAACATTTTACAAAAGGCATTAAAAATGTATTTAAAAAATTACCTATCTAAAATATAAAACCTTAAAGGAGACATATTATGCCCCTTTTTAGAATATGTAATATAAGTCTCATGTGTCCCCAGAATGTGTCTGTGAAGTTTCAGCTCTAAATACCCCACAGATCATTTATTATATCATTTTGAAAATGCCTATTTTGAGTGGAAGCAGAAACACGCTGTTTTTGTGCATGTCTCTTTATTAAATGCAAATGAGCTGCTGCTCCCGCCCCCTTTTACAGAATAGGGCTGTGCCTTTACAGCTTGTACCTCAGATACTCTGCTACAAAAATATCTGTTTGGTTTTGATTATAATGTCTATTGCGCTGAAATGATGCGTTTTAAACCATATTATTTTAAACTTTTGTTTCAGCTCTAAATACCCCACAGATCATTTATTATATCATTTTGAAAATGCCTATTTTGAGTGGAAGCAGAAACACGCTGTTTTTGTGCATGTCTCTTTATTAAATGCAAATGAGCTGCTGCTCCCGCCCCCTTTTACAGAATAGGGCTGTGCCTTTACAGCTTGTACCTCAGATACTCTGCTACAAAAATATCTGTTTGGTTTTGATTATAATGTCTATTGCGCTGAAATGATGCGTTTTAAACCATATTATTTTAAACTTTTGATAGAGGTTTTCTGAGCGCACATATCCAAAGCATGCGCACAGAAATCAGCTGTCACACAGCATGTGAGTTCTCTTTCATGTCTTACTGCACTTAAACTGTCAATACACACAAGTTTATGTTAAAAACACATGAGTTACAAAAACAGTCGGTTATGTCCGTGAACGTAAAAAGCTGGGGAAGAAATAGTTTATATTAGATCTGTACATCCTCTGAGGCTGGGAATCTAAACAGTAGGGCTGGGTTTTGACACAAATTTCATAATTCGATTAGATTCTCATTCACAAGCTTGCAATTTGGTACAGTACATGCCAAATTTTCTCAAGGAAAAAAAATCTCTCAAGTAATGCTGTAAAATATACATAAGAGTAAGTTGGTACTACATTAATATTGAAGGTTAAAATTGATTGATTTGTTAAAATTACACTTAATGAAGTTTTTTAAATAATAAAGTTACAATTACATAATATTTCTACTTCAATTCGTTTTTTTTTTATATAAAACATAATGGTGGCTGTCATAAAAACTTGATGGATTTATTCAAACATAAATTAAACATTGAAGAACAGTAACATTTATAATGAACATGTTATATGGTGCATATATTTAGCAAATTCCCCTCTCTACAGTTTATTTTTCTATCTGACTAATGAGTTTATGGTCACCGAATATGTTTTTTCTGAGGTAAATGTGACGTTACGTGACATTGTTTACAAGATGTTATATTGACGTCTTTGCGCAGCTGAAACACTAATTGAGCGATTACATGAGACAGGATATGGATTGTAAAGTTGTACTCTTTCTTTTAACTTACCTTTGGATGTTTAGTCATGTTTATTTTGTGCTGAAATTGGTATTAATGTGGAGGAGACGATCAGTTCACGTGCACCTCGCGCTGCTGCGTCTGTTGAACTGAGGAGCTCCAGCGATCTGTCACTTTACATTAAACAGCGCCAAAACGGCATTTATTGTTTGAATACTGCAATACAATGGACAGAATTTGAAATCTGAGAATTTGTTTCATATTAAAAGTACCAACCCACAATGCGACTTTCCGTCCATTAACTGAAAACAGGCTAGACTAATCAATTCTTGGGATTTAAGAATCGATATCATTCCATAAAAATGAGAATCGATTAATATCGAGATATCAATATTTTTTACCCAGCCCTACTAAACAGTGTTCTGTGCTCGTCTGTGCAGCCAAAGGCAGAACAGTTAGCATGCTTTACTCGAACTTTCGCCATGGCATTAGAACTGGTACACCGTTTTCGCTTGCGAAAACACAATGGCGGCGCCGTGGGTGGAAACGTGCAGAAGGGGTGGTAATATTATAATAAGATCCCCTTTCTACAGTATGTCACAGGAGAAGCGAAATCTGAGTGGCTCGTTTCTTCACAAGTTTGCAGAGAAAGGCTTACCAAAAAAAAAATGACTGGGTTGTTCTTTTTCACATTTCCTGGGTTGGTAGACAAACTGGGGACCCAAATTATAGCACTTAAATACGGAAAAAGTCAGATTTTCATGATATGTCACCTTTAAAATCTGGGTCATCTAGGGGTGTGCGATATGACAATTTTTGATCGTGGACGATAAAAATGTCTCCACGATCTGCTTTTGAAGAAATATCGTAGTATCGTGCTACAGCGCACATTCTATCAATTTGGTCCGGACCAAATACAATGTTGATTGTTTTTGTTTGGTGCGGTTCGCTTTAACACTGCCCTTTTTTGCAAGTGAACCAGAAATTGTAAACAAAACCACACGCGTGCTAAGGTCATCCATTCATTGGACAGAAATTCTCAAGCAGGGAAAAACAGGAAGTGCAAAAACAGGCTAAGATGATCTTTAAAAAAGAATCATATGACCCCTTTAAAGCACATCACAATGTTAGTTTAAACATTTAACCTATATAAATGTGCGCTATTAGG
>NW_015632455.1:497119-498253 GCF_001515625.1 Sinocyclocheilus rhinocerous
GAAAACAAATAGGATGCGCTTGCCGTCTCGGGTCTTGAACAGGAGCGCTTCACAAAAATGCACCGAAACTTGGCGAATATTTTCCTTACAGACTTTATGAATATATCTATAGAAAGCTTTAAATGACTACAAAACGAAATAATTCAAATCCAAAACAAAAACTCTTATTATTATGTAATCCGTAAAGATGCATTTCTTTCTAAAGGTGCGTCCAATGATGAGATGGCGAGTCAGGATCATCAACTTCATCCGAAACTCAGCAAATATTTTCCTTACAGACTTGATGAATATATCTATAGAAAGCTTTAAATGACTACAAAACGAAATAATTCAAATCCAAAACCTCTTATTATTATTAATCCGTAAAGATGCATTTCTTTCTAAAGGTGCGTCCAATGATGAGATGGCGAGTCAGGATAATGGCGAGTCAGAACACTAGTTTATTAATAAATAATTCAAATATCTCCTTACTATTTTCCCCCAACATAGTCATGGTAATTTTTGCGGCAAGCTTTAGCCTATTTAGCGCTCACATCACGTTGCTGTGCGCCATGGTCACGAAAACTCATCATTTGCATGTGTTTTTAAGCATTGTGGTTTCAAATTTTAGTTATAGTTTAAATTTTTTAATTATAGTTTAAAGTTATTTAAGCCACTGAAACGCAAATAACAGCACTATATGCGCGAGTTGTCTGTTTCTAAACGTGATTTCTGCAATTGGGTCGGATCGAGGTCGGGTCATATTCACACCTTAAACGAACCGTACCAGAGTTCGTTTGGAAGCAGACCGAGACCACCTCGTACAGTTGTTTGGTCCACACCCGAGTGCGATTGCTGTATTCACACCTGCCCAAAGATCCGCACCAAGAGGGGAAACGAACTTGAGTTAGATTCAATCAAACCAAACAAGACAGGTGTGAATACACCCTAAGGGTGCTTTCACACCTTTCACACCTTTTCGGAACCTGGTGCGTTTCCCCCACTTAGCTCGGTTCGTTTGGGCATATGTGAACACAGTGAACACATTCGGATCCGCGCCAAAACAATCGGTCCGAGATCGCCTGAACGAGGTGGTGTCGGCTCGATTGAAAACGAACTCTGGAGCGGTTCGGTTGTAGTGAGAAAGCAATCCGA
>NW_015632455.1:499794-501513 GCF_001515625.1 Sinocyclocheilus rhinocerous
CACACCTGCCAAAAAGGTCCGCACCAAGAGGGGAAACGAACTTGAGTTCGATTCAATCGAACCAAACAAGACAGGTGTGAATACACCCTAAGGGTGCTTTCACACCTGGCCCATTGTTTCGGAACCTGGTGCGTTTCCCCCACTTAGCTCGGTTCGTTTGGGCATATGTGAACACATCAATCGCGCTCGGATCCGCGCCAAAACAATCGGTCCGAGATCGCCTGAACGAGGTGGTGTCGGCTCGATTGAAAACGAACTCTGGAGCGGTTCGGTTGTAGTGAGAAAGCAATCCGATCTAACGGACCAACGAACCAGGCTATATCACAATTTATGATGGGTAATTACGTAAGTTCCGTGAAAAGCATTAGCTTTGTTGTTTTGCTAATACTTCAAAATGAACCTGTGAATGTCTGTGGTGAGCACGTCTTCGCCATATTCAAAATCAAAGCGCACTTTTTCATTTTATAATGCCGTCTTATTGCTCTTCTTCCTAGTAGGTGCATTTTAAAAATGTTTTCCTGATGAATCCTGGACTCCTGCTCAAAATGATAAATGAATATAACGACAGCTACAAAAAAAACAACAACAATAAGGCCGCGAAGCTGTTGTCGTTCCATCCTGACGGATGACAGCCGTGACAGCGGTGGAATCCTGGAAAATAAACCGTGGAACTTTGACCCAATGAGAGAACAGTTTACTCTCGTGTGACTTGTATTAACAAATTTGGTCCGTTTAGAAATTTTGCCGTGTGAAAGCGAACCGCACCAAAAATAAAAAGCAA
The DNA here is from genome assembly GCF_001515625.1 of Sinocyclocheilus rhinocerous. NCBI lineage: Eukaryota > Metazoa > Chordata > Actinopteri > Cypriniformes > Cyprinidae > Sinocyclocheilus > Sinocyclocheilus rhinocerous. The sequence goes on from NW_015632455.1 coordinate 500,576, forward strand.
CATTGTAATAATTTTAATCCCTGTTTCGGAACAAAGTAATCGATCTACAGGTGTGAAAGCACCCTAAGTTATCTTTAGCGCTAATACTGTCAGAACACACAAGGTTTATGTATAGGCTCAGTTGGTTATGTAAATGAAAGTAAACAGCTGAGAGAAAATGGATGCGTGCCTGTATATTAGATCTTAAGGGTCTAAAGGGACAGTAGGGTACTAAACATGCTGCCTACTGTCATTAAAGGGATAGTTCACAATAAAATTTAATTTCTGCCATTATTTATTCACTCACATGTTGTCCCAAACCTGTATTCATTTCTTTCTTGTGCTGAACACAAAATAAGATATTTTGAAGAATGTGGTTAACCAAACAGTTGCTGGTCCACATTGAATTTGATATTAGGAGAAAAAAAAAATACTTTGGAAGTCGCTGTGGACCAGCAACTGTTTGGTTTTCCACTTTCTTTAAAACAGCATTTATTTTCAGCAGAAGAAAGAAACTCATTCAGGTTTAAAACAACTTTTGAGTGAGTATAAAAATAAAACACTATTTTATTTTTGGGTGAATTATTCCTTTAATGATAATAAAACACCAAAACACAAAGAGAAAAATCACTCACTACTCTTTGACTGAAAAATGTTAATACAGTTCAGTGTTAATTTTGACAGCAAATTTTGATTTAGTTTTAGTCATAGTCTTTTGACTAAAATGCCATTTAGTTTTAGTCATATTTTTCCAATGGTTATATAGGCTAATTCTGCATTCTTTAAACTAACTTGTTTACCATATTCTTCATTCTTTCAAGCAGACATATTTATTTCTATAAATACATTTAGATTAATCTTTAAGGCTACTAAAGTTTTTGCTTTTGTTGCTTGATTAACATCAATGACTTGGACAATAGCAACTAAATTAGGCTGCTATCCCTTTAAAACCGGATGCA
>NW_015632455.1:501564-520554 GCF_001515625.1 Sinocyclocheilus rhinocerous
TTCAGTCAAGAGCAGTGCGTGATTTTCTGTCTTTCTTTTGTTGCTTGATTAACATCAGTGACTCGGACAATAGCAACTAAATTAGGCTGCTGTCCCTTTAAAACCGAATGCACGGCTGCAATGGATGCAATGTACTGATACACGTTCTTCCTACTGTTTACGTTCACTTAAGACGTAATCAACTGTGTTTACGTGAATACTCGTCAAAACGGACAATTCGACATCATTTTGTGTGTAATTCTCCGTTCATGCGACGCGAAAGAGTACTCGCGCGCTGTGAGACGTGCTTTGTGTGTATAGTGTCTGCGCTCAGAAAACCGGACTGAATTGAGTTCTCTCTTGCGTTGTCAGATTTATCCATATGTCTGCTCTTCTCTTACTCCCACATATTGACATTTTTTTAAAGTTTTATGCGACGTGCAGCAAGTGTATGTTAGCTTATGTCCCGCCGGTTCATATGTAGCCTACACATCTAACCTCCGAACCACGCAGCAGATTCGTTCTGAATGAATCTCATCCCAAATAGTCCCTCCCTAACATTTTCGTCTTGTTTTTATTCGTTGACGAAAATGTCAATAGATTTACATCATAGTTTTTGTCATTCAAAAAGAGTTTTAGTTCGTTATCGTCTCGTTGTCGTCGGTGAAAAAAATGTCGTTGACGACAATTATGACGAAAATTATTCGTCAACGAAATTAACACTGATACAGTTGCTTTAATAGGAATCAATATATATAGTGTTTTATTTTTATATTTGTTCATTCAATTTCTTGAATGTTCCTGTTAAATACACCTATTGTACCTGAAAATAAAACACTGTTTGTTTTATTTGTATATTATGTGTATTTGTAATCTGTATCTTTCTTCTAATTTTTTAATAACAAATAAAATAATGGCAGATTATTTATCTTCACCCACTTTGGCCTAAATATCCACCATTCTTTTTTGGCGAAAGGCTTTGTCTTTTTAATAGGGAAATTAGTTTGGCTGTAATGCTCAAACAACTTGCAAAATAGACAAACCAACGTGATATTTCTAAAAAAAAATTGTGATATGATATTTTTGCCATATCGCCCACCCCTAGGGTCACCACATGTTCTATTTTTTGGTCACATTTAGTTTGGTCACATTTATTATCTTTTTCTCATTTCTTCCTCATCTTTCCCTTTCCATCATTTCTTCTAGCTCATGCAGTAACCATGACCCAGAAGAGAGCGTCAGTTTTACCTTCAAGGTGAATACAGGTAAAGTAGGACAAACGCTAAAGTAAGGCACTTGAGCTTAATGTGTACCTATTACTAAACATCTGCATTACGTTTTAAGCATGTCATATAATTGCATTCACCCTATCCATTAGACATGATGAGCAAACCCTCTGCTACTTCACACCTCCCGTCAACAGTGGCATTCTGGGAAATCTGACCGCAATGTCATGGCACCCCGCTTGCTTTCAGTCTGTTTCCCTCATCTAGCCAAATCTTTCTCTCTATCTTTCTATGCGTCTCTCAGTATGATCACTTTTGGACTTGATTCTGTTGGAACGTTACAGGAAATAACAAGCACGCTAAAACCATCTTCCTGCAGACCTGACCACAGCCACAAATAGACCTGCACCAGCGTAAAAATGACTGACCTGCTAGCAATGCTTACTGGAAGAGAGAGAAAACAAGAGAAAGAGAGAAAGAAGAACAATATGAAACTTCTTTACAAATGAAACCAAAAACCACTTCCCTGATGTACTGATGACAATGGCCCAGATATAGAAACGTTGATCTCTACCTCACAACCCAAAGAGCTCTGTTTTAATTTTAACAACATGTCACTGCTGTAGCAATGGGTGACCTAACATTGCTAAACCAGTTGGCATTGTTGCATGTGTTCAAACCAGACTATTCTAAACATCAATCAAGAAACTGATGTGCTTCTTTCTGAATCCAGATCCTCCGGATCACACATCCAGCTTGCATGCATCTGTGCTCAAATGTGTGCGTTCAGTGTGAATTTAGGCTTTCACACTGGTTTATGTGTGTGTGAACAAGGCTTGCGTGTGTCCTCTGTTTACACTGCAGTGTTGTTTGGTGCAGTGCTGATGCATGTGATCGCCACTGAGAGCTTTTATACTGGACCGCTCCAGATTTCACAAGAGCCGGGCACAGAACAATGGCCTTTGATTAGAGAAGAGGTCTGTCTCTCTCTCCTTTAAAACTCCTCAAGTGGACCAGAGTGACAGTGTAAAAAAAGAATGACTCATTCTTCCCTGTTGTGCCCCACCTCTCTCTCTCTCTCTCAGCTTTTGGCCTGCATGAATGTGTAGATTGTCACCATCAGAGGCATATTACTCTGTCACTGCCCATGCCCACAAAACCAACAGTTCTGACGCCTAGTTTAAGGTCATTCTTCTCCGCTTCAGACCCTCTGCGCCTATTTTTCAGAGCAACAGTGCAGATCTTTGATCTCTGATGTCTTTTTTCATAACCGGATGTTTACAAGAACAGGACAATCTGAAACTGTTTATCTATAGTAGTGTTGTACTATATCAGAAAAAGTATCATGATATCAAGTAGCATTACGATCAGAAAAAAGGTACAAAGCTGTTGCTGGAGCGGTACCCTATCAAAAGGTACTAATTTGTACACTTTAGGAACTAATACTGTATGTTTCATTTAGAGGTTAATAACATACAAAGATACAGCTTTTAGTTTTTCCTGCCCCAGTGACAGCTTTATACCTTTTTTTTTTTTTTTTTTTTTTTTTTTTTTAGAGTCAACCTCTATAGTTGTGTGGATCACCTTTTTTATTTACAGTTGTTATACAAAAATAATATAGTTCTGAATGTATCTTTTAATTTCTTTACTTTCACACATTATTGCAATTCAGTTTTCACAGAAAATTAAGGGTAGACTTTGTTTACAGTAAAGTTATGTCTGCAATAATGAACTTGGCTGTTTGTGTTTTTGGTGTATTCAACAATACACCAATGCAATTAAAAGGAGTTATTTTTTTAATTCCTGTATTGTGTTTAATTCTGTTCTATCACACTCTCATATACTGCATGCGAAAATGTATTACCAAGAATCACCGTACTACTGTTTGTACTACAGCACATTATATACTATTTGTTGTGAATTCTTTATATTATATATCTTTAATACTATATACTATTATTAATACTTTTGCTTGACTACTTCAGAATGTCATCAGATAGCAAACAAACATCTCCTCCTCAAATTAGACCATCACGGCGATGTCAAGCCCCCAGGCACCTTGAGGATTACATCCTTGACTTCCATCACCGACCTGCCCTTTCCTCCAGTCCTGTTCAGAGGGAGTCAGAGGAGCAGAGAGGAGCAGCAGCCGCAGTGTATACAAGTCAAGCAGATGCAGCATCCAGTCAAGGTGTACATCGAGCCACTCCTAGTCCAAGTCAAGCAGGCTTATTGAGTATGGACTCATTAACGAAAATAATGGAATCCATAAGCGAGAAGGAGAAAGAGGAGACGGATGAAATGGACAATCTTCTCAAGAAATTAGATCAGCTTAAGAAACGAAAGCACCGCCGAGACGAAATGATGGAACACATCAAATCATTCTTGAGGGAGGAACAGGAAAACGAGGACAATGAACGGGTACAGACAGTTGCATCATCGCCACGATCTTCTCCTGCACCTTCTAGTTCATCAAGCCCTCCACCCTTACCTCCGAAACTCACAAGCACAATTCAGTCTGTCATGCCTAGTCTGAGGAGTACAGAGAGGAAACTTCAGAGAGACCCTGAAAAAGCTGCTGTCTACTCTGGTGAGATTAATAAGCTCATTAAGGCAGGCTATGTTTCTAAGCTTCAACCTGAAGAAGTCACCAAATCAGAGGAGGCCTGGTACATTCCCCATCACCTGGTGTGTCACAACGATAAACCAAGATTGGTCTTCAATTGCTCATTCAGGTATCAAGGTCTGTCTCTGAATGATCAGCTTCTGCCAGGGTCTGCACTTGGCCCATCATTGTTGGGCGTTCTCTTGAGATTCCGTCAACACAACGTGGCTGTAAGTGCAGATATCCGTGGAATGTTCCATCAGGTCCGCTTGCTGCCTGAGGACAGACCTCTTCTCTGCTTCATCTGGCGAGATCTGCACTATGAGAACTGTCCAGATGTCTATGGATGGGAAGTCTTGCCGTTTGGTACAACCAGCAGCCCGTGTTGTGCCATTTTTGCTGTGCAACAACATGCTCGCAATAACCAAGAGAGTTACCCAGGTGCTTTACAGGCAGTGCAGCAGAGTTTTTATGTGGACAACTATCTGGCAAGCTTTCCAACCACATCTGAAGCCAATCTAACAGTTGATCAACTGCGCAGTCTGCTAGCCACGGGTGGTTTTGACCTTAGACAATGGGCTAGCAACCAGCCATCAGTGATCTCTCATCTACCCACAGAAGCAAGGTCTTCAGCTGCAGAACAATGGCTTGAACAGAACAGGACTGATCCAATGGAGCCAACTTTGGGTCTCAGGTGGAATTGTGCTGCTGATACACTAGGATACCAATGTCGCCCCATCGAACATGTCACACTAACAATGAGAACAGCCTATCAAGTGCTAGCAACGCAGTATGACCCATTGGGGTTCATTGTGCCTTTCACCACACGGGCAAAAGTGATCTTAACACCATTAAAGAACCGGCATTAGTGGGGCAGTCCCCAACACTATTACTAAATACTATTGCAACTAATTACTGAATACTAAATCAATTGTAAATACTATGGCACTGTGGGTATTTTGAGGTTTGGGCACTGCAATACTACTGTAACATACAGTAAGTAAACTGTGCAACCCTAATGCATACAGTAGTATGGAACCAGTGCTGTAAACATATTAATAACATTTGACAATAATGACTGAGCTACAGTCATATCTGAACTAGGATCAGTCTCCCTGCAAGAGCATTACTCATACTGGGAAAACCATCTGTGAACATCAATAGATCTGATGGGAGAAAGAAAGAAAGAAAAGTAAAAAGGCATTCAATGTTGCTAAAAAGGTGACTGATCAAAAACAAACAAACAAACAAACAAAAAACATCTGACTAAACTCTGTCTACACTAAGTTGAGCTTCACTGTCCTGACTGAAGTAAACCCCTGGACGCTTCCTGTTTTGTGGAGTGTGTAGCGTGAATCAAAACCCTCCGCAGCTATTTTTAGCAACAAAAACATGCTCTGAAATGCAGAGAGTGTCAAAAAAGGAAACACAGAAGTAGACTTCCTTCCTGTTTCGGTTTTCTTCATTGAAACTATGAAAAGAATAGATGAGAGAATGTGAGTGGGCGTCAACATGGCCTGATGGCTTCCATTTTGTCCTGACTGGAGATGCTATTGCTGCTACGCGTGTGTCCGTGTGCTCATCTTGACTGATGCTGTGTTATGACTTGTGCTATCTGTCTTCATTAGCAAAGAAGAGAGATGGAAACTGACATGCACACTCTACTATCAATCAAACTAACAACCCAGTAGCTCATTCTTCCTCTTTTTCACAGACACACATTAAACTTTATGACTGGGCTAATTCATTTCACTTGTGTCTAGTGAAGTTTCCAGCATTTAATTTTTTGAAAGCAAAAAATAAAGGCTGTATAAAGTGACAAACTGACAGTCAATCAAACCATACACATACAGCTACATTCACATACATTTACATACAGCTACGTGTTTGAACCAATGAGAATTTCACGTTGGATGAGACATAACAGAAATAGAAACCAAACAACTGACAAATCACAAAGAGGTAGATTGGAGAGATTTGATTTATCACTTGTCAGTTTATCGCACCTGGTTTGTGTGTAACATAGAAGCTCAGTAGACAGCATGTGCTGGGTTCCCCTGGGCAGCTTGTGATGATTGGAACAGAACTAAAAGCTACCTGATGCATCTGTGCCTCTCGTTCACTTGTCCTCTGCTCTCTCTGCCACCTGTCTCTCTCATACATGTGCCCTCACAATGTGAGAAAGACAGAGCTCATTACGGTAGACCTTTCTCCAGAGGATGAAGGACTGCTAGTGTGTACGTGTGTATGTGTGCGGATCACTTATGAGCCCAGAAGAATGAAAACAACATGAAAGGAAGATGAGAAAAAAATGCATGTACATATGTGTCTTAACCTATGTTACATCGCTTAGCGCTCACTATAAGAGAATGTTGGCAAGAAAGAAAGAAAGAAAGAAAGAAACCCATCTAAAAAAGTCTAAAAAAAACATCAGATTCTCAAAATTAAGCCCTCTTAGGAGAATGAATGAATTAATGAATGTATGAATAAAACATTACATTTTGGTTTAAGTACCGTTATTTAATATATAGCTGTGGCCAATTTTGGGACTGCAATTATGCTTTGAAAAATACATTTTAGACATGAAAATCAATAAAAAGTGTAGTCTATGTAAACATTTCGCAATAATTATGTCGTCATTTGGCAATGCAGTTGCATTTTTTCATCTTTTTTTATCTCTCAAAAGTACTAAAAGAATCTTTAATGGAAGCGTTAAGAAATCAGACTGCAATCATTATATTCCTTATGATTTTCATCTCTTATTCCTGGTGCTCTTCATTTTTTAGTTATAAAGCTTTAAATTAGTAAACAGCTCCTCTGTTTCGCACATACACAAACATCTCGCCCTCTCTCTCACACACAGACACGTTCGACAGCTAGTCCTGTTATTTAAATGCTCTGCAGTCTTTCTGTCCCCTCTGAACCTTCTGGACAAACCAGAGATCCTTCAGGCCTCTGTCAGACTCTCTTTCTCTCTCTCTCTCTCTCACTGTCTCTCTCTCCGCTCCATTGCCTTAATGGACTGTCAAGGCAATGATGAACGATGCTTTTCTAATTAGGTTTTCAAGTTTAACCTAGAAAGAGAGAGAAGGAGAGAAAAAGAAAGGGATGAGAAGAGAAAGAAAGACAAGCAAGAATAAGAAAGAGAGATGAGACAGGTACTGCAAGGTGAACGCAAAAAGTAAAACAAATGATAAATGATCAGACGCTTCAAGGGCTTTGGAGTTATAGGGTTCAGTTCATCCAAAGATAAAAAATTTGTTCACTCAGTTAATTTATACTCATTATTTACTCATTCTCGTGTCATTCCAAATCCATATGCTGTTATTATTTCTGCTGAACACATTTTTAAAGGACTGTTACACAACTTTGCCAGTTCATAGTGGCTGGGAAAACAACACAGTCCATATGATTTACTCTAAGTCTTCTGAAGCTTCTGATAGTTTTATGTGAGGAACAAGCCAAAAAATAGCATACAGATTTCAACAACATGAGCGTGAGTAAATAACTGATGGATTTTTGGGGGAGATATAAGAATGAGTTCATGAAAAATATTTATATGCATTAAAGTCTCCCTTCTGTTACTTCTAGTTCCCTCCGTCTGTCTGCATCTTGCTCTCTCTCTTTGTCCTTTGCAATAATGTATTTGAGGCTGTCTTTCTCTATAGGGACCCACAGAATCCACTGGGACAGAACATCAATACAAAAGAGGTTTAAAGCTTCTAGTGAACGAGATGAGAGACAGACATACATACAGGCTGTATTTGCTTCTAATTACTTTTAACTTATTAAAGACAATCAACTTATCAGACAGCCCATAAAACATAATGCGATGTTAATTAGAAAACAAGGTTCTGTAATTGTTCTAATGTGATTATGACATACATATCCTAAAGCTAAAAAGCCAGTTTAGACAAAATAAGTGGAGTAAAGATGATGGTTAGAAAGTTTCTTGAAAGTTCAGCGGTCTGAGAATTCAGTCACAGCTGTATTCTTTCAGTCTTGGACATATTTGACATAGTTTAGCAGGTGATACCAGAAAACAGGCAACCTTGGCCGTCCAAAATTAACTATGAAATCTCATGTTACACAAACCATTAAACAGCCATTAGTGATGGGCTGAGACTAAACTCACTGTGGGTTACTCTCAGTCACCACATAAGGTCACCTTCTGGGAAACACAACAAAGGAAAATAACACAGGGTCATTCCTAGACATGCGACTACCCATTTCCTCGTGTAATTCTACAGGGGTTTTGCACACAAACACCGTAACCCTTGACCTTTTCCTCCCACTATACAGTTGGTCTTCAGTATCATCCACATGAATGTTCAAACTGAAACACCCAGGAGTCCAAGAAACATTCACAGTGCCCTTCAACATCGTCTGCATTTTCTAGTCTTCTTAAAAGACAGAGGACAACTGCCTGGAATTGCTACAGTGTTCTTGGACAAAGTTTTCTAAAGCAGAATCACTAAAAACAGTAAGAACATACTGATGTGACTAGGGATGCACTGATATTAAAATTCTACACTATTTTGTCTATAAATTAGAATTAAATTACTTAACATTAAAATCAGTAGTGAAAATAGGCATCAAAACATTATAATGTACAGCATGAAAAAATAACATTTTCAGATGTTGAAGTTTACAATTAACAGTGTAATTTAATTACTAGTGTTTTTAAAGATTAACTTAAGTGTTAGACACTGCCAAATGTAAATCTAATCTAAATGTAAAAATAGAGGAAATGAGGATGCACAATTAAAAATACAATATCAACTACACTGTAAATTGACAAATTTGCCAAAAAAGACATATAGTGTAAAAACAGAAATGGCGATTGCTATGGCAAATGACATCACCATAAACAACATCAACCTAAAAAAAAAAGTTATATTTATACATTTCCTCAGTGTCACACCCTCCTTTGCAGTGAGTGTACACTTCACTTCTCTTTTCTTAACTCTTAACTATGCTTTCTATTTTTTTTTTTTTTTACTAGAAGGTTGTTTTGCTTGGCCCTTGACTAAAATCTTTTTAGTTTGCATTTCCTGCTTTTCTATAAGAGACATCAGCTCACACATTTACAGATTTTCAAACTGTGAATAGTGAATACAAAAAAGTGTTGGTTTTGTATCAGATCTCTTTCTTTAGAAGACGAAATAGTAAACAGGTAGCAGTTTTCAGTAGTCAGACTCATTCTTGCGGTGAAAGTGGTAATAATGCTGGACACTGGTCTGGTGGGGTCACAGCCTCGTTTGGTCTGCAACCTTGAGGAGAAATGGTTAATTCGTTTTCATGGAATTCTGCCCCGATTCTCACCTTGAACTTCGGCTGAATTTGTCTTGTGTCATTCTGCCTCACAGCAAATGGACTGAATGGACACACTCTGTGTCTCTCAGCTAACACACACAAAACTCAACAACACACATACTTTTCCTCCTTGCCTGCCTCCAGTTTCTGCACACAAAATTAATGAGGGCACTAACAAAAAGGGCAGAGAGAGAGATAGAGTCTTATGTAATTCTTTACCCCTTGGACAGGAAGAAGGAGAACAGGGCCATCTAACACACGGAGAGTATTGACAGTGTGCACTGATAAACGAGACCCTCAGAGGAAACCGGTTACAGGATATACGTTCACGCATCATCACTGTTACTCTCGTCTTTTTCCTAATTCACAAACACATATATAAGACCCCTGCATACTTCCTCCTCTGTTTCCTGCATCTCATTCGGTCTCATTTTTATCTCTACACATATTCAACAACAAGAATTAATTTTTTTTTAGCCCTATACAATTTATCATCAGTGTTACCCAGGCTAGGTAATATAACCTGGTGACATACTTACATCAGCACAATCGAGCAGAATTCGCAAAATGTTGTTTGTTGAGCCCTGCACACACTTATTTCTCAGGTCTCCTCTTATACACTAATAATGTCATCATCAACATAATCATAGACAGAAACACACAGGGTATGTTTGGAATGGCATATTAACTACTATTTTGTAACTTAGCATGCAGTATATATAATGCACATATGGTGGAACCCAATGGGGTTTACATACATACACTTCAATTCAAAAGTTTGGGGTCAGTAAGATTTTTTTATGTTTTTGAAAGAAATCACCAAGGCTGTGATTATTTGATCAAAAATAGAGTAAAAATGTTTAATTTTTAAAAAGATGGCAAAACTGAATTTTCAGTCACATGATCCTTCAGGAATGATTCTAACATGTTGTTTTGGAGCTTAAGAATCATTTCTTATTGTTATCAGTGTTGAAAACAGATGTGTTTCTTCATATTTTCTGGCTTCTTTGATGAACAGAAATTTCAAAAGAAAGAGATTACTTTTGATTACAGAGATTATTTAAAATAGTAAATGCGTTTACTTAGATTTTGATTAATTTAATGCGCCCTTGCTAAATAAAAAATACTGATTTTAGCCTAAACATCATCTTATATATTTTTAACATCCAGCGTGTCAAACATACATTAAAATACATGTTTATATAGTTAATAAAATACATTTCAATCAATGTTCACTTTTCTATTTAAAGGTGATCATCAAAACACTCAAATGGGGTAACTGTCTAAGACATTTACAAAACTCACAACACGTTAACTGTGATTCTACACATTTAAATGTCAGTGTGTGCACAGCAACAACAGGTAACAAATGAACTCAGTCAGGCTGAAATGACATGTCACACTTCATAATGCTTAGCAGGGTTTAACAAGTATGCTAATGAAGGGGAAATCACTAATGAGCAAGAGGAAGAAGCATGCAGTTTGCTGACACCAATCTAAGCACACACACAAACACACAATTTATTTTCATCAGGCACATACTGTACTGAATATCAAATTCTGCTAAGCAGCATTAGCCTGTCATTAGTCACCCTCAACATCTGATGAACCTCCAACGGACCGTCTGCTGCCCGTTTATTGACTGTCTGATGCTGCACACAAAAATAGTAAGCGCTGACTAAAATCACCATTTCCTGTCTGATTGACTGACTTTACATGACCACAGGATGCAAGTACACACAGGTTTTTTGAGTAGTGCGGTTACAACACATGCTTCACAGAGAATAATGAATTATTGTAGTATAATCTACTGCGTGTAAATGTACCCCTAAATGGCACATAAATCAAAAACCAACTGTGGTTTATCAGACGGTCTCTTTCTGTTGTTTTGGTCAGATTAAGCTGCATTGTGGATCATAGTTCATGCCGCAAATCAGAAGTCTGGCTACACAAGGCTAGCTTATGACACACTGTACAATGATTCAGATCATTACATGCTGTGTACAAATCCTTAGGTCCAGATAATGTAAAATATAGAGTGAAAGGGCATCTGCAAAATTTACCTAAAGTTCTATGCCTCTCTCAAGTAATACGGTAAGTGCTTGTAAAAGCACCCTTATTTTCTGTCAAGGTTCATGTGTATGCAGAAAAATGAAAATCAAAGATAAAATTTCCAATGGATTTCTCTGAAGTGCTATTTGTGATATTATTAAGCATTACTTTTAAGTCTGAAAATTACACAACCATTAAAAAGCTTGGCATCAGTACGTTTTTTTTTTTTTTTGGCACTGTCACCATTTTTTATATTTCAAGAACCCTGAAAAATTTCCAAAAAATTATTAATCAGCACAACTTCACATTACCGATCCCAAACATTTGAACAGTAGTAGTGTACATCAAAATCATTTCAAAAGTTTCAGGTTGTAAGAATAGAATTATCAAAGAACTTTTACATCAAGTATTAGCAAAGTGTTAGACATTATTTGACTAAATGAAAATGTTAACTTAATTGGCATCTGTGTAATTGCCCGATTCAATTAGTTCAGCTTCACTGGCTTGCTGATACTGACTAATATTCTGCTAATTTCATCAACCACACTGTCAAGATAAATATGACTGACATGTGCTGATCTGGGATCAGGTTCATCTTATTACAATTATGATCTAAATGTTCATGTACACAAAGCCATTGCTTATTTGAGATCTGCTTACACTAAGCAGATCAGATGGTTTAACTGATCTGAGGTCAGTTTTCAGCTGTTTAACAGAGAGGATGCAAAGATGAAACACTCAAGCATGGCGTTCAAGGCCTGATCTGAGATCTGTTTTAAAGGAATCTTCAAGAAATTATCCAATAAAGCTGATATGATTTGTCATGGTGGCAGTGCAATAAACCTTTGCACTCTGTGAGTAGCATTACAGTGTTAAATGTAAAAAGTTGTTCAATGGGCCAAGGCCAAACAGCGTCAAGAGAAATAAATAGCTAGTTACTAAGTCACTGCTGAGCCTAACTGTAGAAGAAAGTGAGATCTATAACCTTACATTGTTCTGTTATAAAGACACCCAACTCTCAGGCTACAAAACAGGTGACCTCACTGTTGCAGTCACTTTTAACACTCAGGATCTCACATGGGCCAAAGGAGAAAGGTCACCTGACCTGATACATGAATACTGAACTGTGGGGGTGGGAAGCACAGGTGAGGCACTAAATTCTGCTACACTTTTTGCCTGCTGGGTCTGTATTCAAGTCTTATTCTTTTGTGGAAGCTTTCTACCACAGGATAAAAAATAAAAAAGTTAATTGCGACTTTTTATCTCACAATTTAGACATTTTGTCTCAGAATTGCAAGATATAAAAGTCACAATTGCAAGTTAACATCTGATCTTTACATCTGATTAATGTAAAAAGATATAAATGTGCATTTGCATGAGATGAAGTTAGAACCGCATGGTGTAAATTCACAACTGCAAGAAAAAAAAGGAACTGTGATATAAAAATGACCTTTTTTATTTTTATTTTTGGTGGAAGCAAAAAAAAGTAGAATTGAGATATTGGTAAATGTAAACTCAGAATTGTGAGAAAAGAAGTCAGAATTATGAGTTTATATCTCTCAGTTCTACATTGTGAGAAAGAAAGTCTGAATTGTGAGATATCAAAAAAGTCTGAATTGTGGGATAAAAAATCCCAATAACCTTCTTTATCCTATGGTGGAAACAAGCTTCCATATTCTTCCCACATGGATCGCTATATATAAACATTTATATAGGGAATTTTACACTCTGTCTGCTCAACAATTCTAACAATTCTGCTGTTCTCATCTTATCAAAATACAACACAAAGCTGACACAATAAACAGGGACGTGTGAGGGGTCAAGGGTCAGGGTAGCCCTCAGTATGTTCATGAACAGACTGACCTCTACACCAAATTCCCCTCTTTGTCAGGAAATACAATCATTCAGCTTCAAACTAATTGTAAAATGAGCTCAATTAATCAACAGCATTTGGGCTTTTGATGAACAAAAATACATGTGCATCCACTCTGTAGACTAGATGCTGTCTTGTGTAGCATAATAAGCTTGCTAATGAGTGTCTCATATCCTTGCCCTTTTAGGAATAAACATTAGTCCAAACTGACATTGATATTGTACATACACTGTACTAGTCATAGCATGCCAAGTATTGACTGATTCTGAGCCATCAGTGACTGTCCCCTGGATCAATATGCACTGCAGCTTCGACTATACAATGTCTCTGTGTGTGTGTGTGTGTGTGTGTGTGTGCACACTTGGGTATTGAGTACTTCGTCTTTTGGGGTATCAAAGTGTGACTTCAGCAACTTTTCTCACAGAAAATAAATAAATAAATAAATATGTACTAAGCATGATTGGAGTGGTTAAAAAAAAAAGTGAACAACATCTCATACAATTTCGTATTTTGTCGTGAAATCCTACCTTGGCTCGAATCTGACCAGAAGTGGACACTTTTCGGATGAGTTTGTGCGAGGTCTCCTCAGGCTCCCCGTCACTGTCCGATGATTCGTCACCCGCCTCGGCTTGAGGGTCCGGAGAGGTCAGGGACTCCCGGGGCTCCCGGACATAAAGGACATTTGGATTGAGCTTCGAGGCCATGACTGTGCAGGGCACACGATTTTCACAGCACTCGACTCCTCCTTTGTGCCAAGTCAGCTCTGAAACAGAGAAAGCATTGCTCAACGGCAGCTAACGGTATTGATTCCCAAAGAGACTTCTTCTGCTTTCATTTTAAAGCTCTATGAACTATAGCGTTCAAGGCAAATTCAGTTCCTCCATTTTGATTGTGCTGAGCGTTGAGGCCAACAAAAGAAACCACAGCACAAACCAAAAGACGGTTAACAACAACAGGGGATTATTTTGTCTATTGCACAACAGCATTAAGGGTCATTGAAAAAAGGATATCTGAGGTGATAAAAAGAAGAATCTTCTAAAACACAAGATCTTGTGATCTTTGTGTTCATGTTGGTTTCATGTATAAAAAGTAGTGTAACAAACAAGAAAAAGTAATAAAATATTTCAACCTTGAATACCTCGAATTTAATTGTTATTTTCTGTCAGGATAACAAATTGCAAATTGACAAAAGTTTTCAAATATTTCACATATTAGTTAGATTTTAAAACAAAATGTCACCTTTTTTAAAGAAATAATAACGAAATATTATGCTGAACTACTTATTTTTAACATTTCTTTTTTTTTCTAATTCATCCCTTATTCCTATATATATGTAGAGAGAGAGAGATACCATCAGCACCATTATACTTTTTACCTTAAACCTCACAGAATCACATATCCAAATGCATTTTAATTCATAAAGTAAAAACATATTAGGCTAATCATACAAAATGCATCCAGGTCATTTTTATGAATGGCTTTTTGCATAACAATAGAGCCAGACAAAATAATGAGCGACACGCCATTGACCCTTATGCAGACGGTGAAGCCCATTAGCGCTCAGAATCGATACAACCCCATCTGACATAATCCACAGACGGTCGCTGTCAGGGCTTTGAGAGATGCATGGACTCGCTGACTGTTGCGCGTGTTCACAGCTGCGCATTCGTTGCGCTCACAATCATTCGTTTAGGCGACACTCCGTTATCACCTTTCTCGCCGTTAATGTAATTAAATCGCCCCTTGCCCCAAAACATTACCTTAACGTGTCTCCACCGAAAAAACGCGACGCTTTCTGCATCGGACTTCAGTTTATGGCACACACATCTCCTGTAAACATGAATTAACTACCTGTTATGATGTCGCGCGTCGGTTGTCTACGTGTGAAAACGAGCCAGTCGCTTTGCAGAGCAATAAAGAGACGTTAGAGTGAATAATGCCATTACTAATATTTAAACCCAGGCGTCTAATGCATTTGAGATTATATTGACACGGATATCTCTGACTCAGTAACACACCAGCTGTGTTCTCGTGTCTTTCAAACCAAAAACAGCCGTGTTGTAGGCAGCATTAATGCTGTACATACACAATTTTGCGAAATCACGAGAGCGGCGTCCTCCGGCTCCGTCGTTTGAATAAAAGCGTTAACGGTTTGATTCATTGAATGCTCGCGGCGTTCGGCCATCACTTTCTGAATTGACAAATAGACTCAACTGTCAGTCTCGCGCATGATTCCGTCTGCCGCGGTTGTTCCGACTAAATGTAAAGGTGGACGTGGATGTGGTGTTTTACCTCTATGGTGCGCTGTCGGTTGCCGTTGACCCTCGTTTGCGTGTTCTTATTGCTCTTGGTGGGCTCTCGCGCAGCGCGGTGAGATACTGTCAAATCTGCTCCTGTCGCGCACATACGCGCGCATACGCATAGCATCGGATAAGATTTGAATCGAATGGGAGGGGTGAGCGTCTGTGTGTCAGCACATCTGGATGGCTCGACAACAGATATCTAAGAAAGGTTTGAGAGATTAATCCATCACCTATTATCGTTTTACTGCCGTTCTCTATGCAGATATATAATTTGCTTTGCTTCTGAAACTTCTGACTGCGGGCCGGGTGTTTAGTAGGAAGGGAAATCTTCGCTGAGGAAATATGTGACTTGTTGCTACATGTTGGGCTGCTTGACAATGTTCTGACCATTGATTGAGGAGGTCACTTGAGTAATAATAGGTTAAGTCAGGGGTAGGCAAGTTCGGTCCTAGAGAGCCGCAGTCCTGCAGAGGTCAGCTCCAACCCTAATCAAACACACCCGAACAAGCCAAACAATGTCTTCAGGATTACTAAGGCTCAGGACTGCGGCTCTCTAGGACCGTACTTGCCTACCCCTGGGTTAAGTAGTCACAGCACCACTGGACAAAAAGGTCTAGTGTGCCATCAAGGATCTTGACATACCTTTTTCTATAATAGTAAAGACATTTAATTCCTTAAATCAACTGGATATTGGTTCACAGTGAGTTTACTTTACACTGCAGTGGAAACCGAATTGACTTTAGGAGCCTGAAAACAACTGGACATGTCAAAGTAATGCAGTTAACTATAGCTAGCAACAGCACACCTTAGTACACTAAACGCCATTTATTTGGTGTAGCAGGAAGTGCAAAAGAGAAGAGACTCGTTACACCAACTGCAAATATAGACTACAACTCAATCCTCAGTCCTCAATCTAAGCACAAGCTTGACTCTTTACCAACCAAAACCTTTAAAACAGCATCATAACTCATCTAAATCCCCGTGGAGCTGATCAATAAACCCTTGTATCTCTCTCCATTTTCTCATCTTGCTCCAAAAATAAATAGCCTAAACAATTAATGAATTACAAAGTTGTGTACTTTCAACCTAAATGAATGATATAAACGGCTCAGACTAATACAGAATAGATTCACACTGATACATGTTGTTCTGAGACCAGTTTTAGTCATTGTTACTCTCATGATATTTGATTACAATCAGGAGGCCAGTGAACTCTTTCTAAACTGCTGTCATCTTCCCTGACTTCTCTTGTAGTTATGATTTTATACATAGCCATTAAAATTAACTATAGCATTCAATTTATGTTCCTTTTGTACTATAATTCTTGTTTTCCATCTACTTTAACAATAATGAGCTCTAATGGTTATAGCTCCTGAGCATTGCACATCCACAATACCGTAGATTGACACTAATTTTCTGTCATTAGAATGATATGAAATTGCAACAAATTGAAGTGCTTTCATGTTTAATACACACCAGAGCTCTATACTCTAACTGCCGGCCTGAGTCCATTTACATTCACCTGCTGCAGCCACTATATTCAAACTATTGACTTTTTTAAAATTAAAACTCAGGTATGAAAATAAATAGAGTACCACTATCTAATAGAAATTACTATTTCCTTAAATCTGACTATGAATCATCATTTACTATATGCACCAATATCAAACAATTTTCCACTGATCATCTGGATGGCTTATACCAAAAGACTATGTATCCAGTAATTAAAAAGTAATTAAATTGTTGTTACTATTTTGTTTACCGAGATATGTTATACTGGTTGAGGTATCAAAATTTGAATTTGTCAATGCCATGTATTTTCAGCATATAAAAATAAAAAAAGAAACCTTCCCTCCTTCCGTAGGAAATCAGTTCTACGAAAGGTAGGATTTAAGAGGCGAGAGGTATAAAATATACACGTAAAGTGTACATTTCATTTTTTGATTTCTCTTCTTAACGGTAATTATAAATAATAATTTAACTTCTGATTATTTTCTCATTTCCAATTAACCTAAAAAAGCCTTAAAAGATGTATACATTTCTTAAAAGACATATAAAGTAATTAATGAGTAATAAGGGACACCCCCAGCCCACAGACTATCGGCAGAGTCATTATTTTGGATGTAGCTTTCTGCTGCCACCCAGCGGTACATATTAAATCACACCGTCTGTCTGATGCTATGGGTCCCAAATAAATAATCATCAAGGTCACTGAATAATTATATTCTGCTTCGAAGCATTACAACACCACATCCAGAGTATTTAATTCGTTTGCACCACATCTAAAAACTAGCTGTTGTTGTATGCACTCGTCCAGTGAACACTCAAAAGCTGCTATGAGATCAAAGAGATGTATCAGGCTCGATGTTTCAGAAAGCCTCAGAACCCGGAGCTCGCGGTGAAACACTTTCGTGATCTCCGGGAAGCTTTCGTGCCCCTCGAGGCACGTCATCCTTCGCGTATCCACGCGCATTTAAAGCACTGCAGAGCAATACTGCCTAGGCTACCTGCCGCGCGCAAGCAGAGCCACGCACGGGGCATGGTGATTCACATGCAGAGGGATTACACGTTAGAAGAACTTTCACTCTTAGATTAATTTTTTTATTTAAGATAATGAAAAAAATATAAGATAATAAAAGTAAAAAAAACTGCAGTATCTTTGTCCTGTTGGTTGCTTATAGAACGTGCAATCACCAGACGGTTCATGGGTCATTTATATGGAAATGTCAATTTTTCTGTCCCTAGCCTTTACAGAAATATTACAACTGAAAAACACTTTAGGGTTACAATTTTTTTAAATATTTTAAAATAAAACAATGTGTTATTTGAACAATTACTCCTCCTTGAGCCATCAATGTGGCATAATTTGTTTTTAATTAATTATATAGAAATCCAAGCACTACAAAACTGCTCGTCCCCACAGCCATGTACAGAGGGGAAGTGCTTTATTTTGAGATCAAAAACAGGGTTTTCTACCATTTAAAATACAATGATGTGTTCATACTATCAAATATATGATGTAAATGACGTAAAAAAACAAAACGCCAAATAAATATTATAAAATATATAATGAAAGTAGTGGTCCCCTGGAGTTGTCACTGGTGTTACAGTTTAACAAAAATCGTTTATTTTGAAATAAAAATCACTGATGACATCACTTGACTTCCTTCTTCCTATTTCCTGAAGATCTATGAAAAAAGGCCCATGTTAAGTCCATTGTCTCTTTTCAGTTATCAGAAATTCTCATTTATCTCATGATTTCATATGAAGCTTTTAGTTGAAGTCACTGGTATGACCTACTTTTTTGTTAGGGAATTGTAAAAAACTAGAATACAAATGGATTAAACTACTAAATTTAGTGAGTATACCATGATTGACAACATGTGATATACCTTGCAGCAGACATTTTGTAAAATGTGTTTTTCATGAAAATTGTCACTGGTGTTACTGTCACTGGTGTTACCTCCTTATGGGTAACACCAGTGAAGATCAGTTTATGTTTATGTTCTTTTACTAACTGCTTTCACTAATTGGTTGCCAAATGTATGTCAAATGTAACAATTTAGTCTTATCTACTTAGTTGAAGAATAAGGATCTTTGGTCTTATATGTCACTGGTGTTACTTTTTTTCTGTCA